>NW_009190778.1:0-47418 GCF_000690835.1 Fulmarus glacialis
GGGGGGAGCGCGAGCGCGGGGGCGGGGAGGGCGCGCGGAGGAAAGAAGTGAACAAAGGAGTTTTGCCAGGAATTCCGTAGAGGGAAGAACCAGGGCAGAAGCTATGCAACAATGTCACAGTACCAGAGAGCCAGCTTTCAAACAGATTCCCTTACCTAAATGGTTAAAAGCACCCCCACAACTACATTGTTCATAGAAACACTTGTTCTTTACCTTCATCATCATTTTCTTCTTCATCGTCATCTTCTTGCAGTTCCAGAGTTTCTTTAGGCTTGTTTTCTTCATCTTCTTCTTGCTTTCTTTTTTGTTCCTCTTTCTTCTTCTTTCTCTTTTCCTTTCTTTTCTCCCTTTTAGCTGCAAGAGCTTGTTTTCTGCTCTCCTCTCTCGACTATGTAGGAGAAAAGGATCCATATCTAAACATTTTCACACAGACTAAGTTATACTTATAATTCAGATCGTCCCCAGAAATTTGGGGGGAGGAAGAAAGGAGAGAACACAATGAACTGGAATGATTTTGTCACATACTGAATCATTATGTGGAAACTGGGCAGACCTTATAGAAGAACAGGACTAGTTGGTCCCAAAACTTCTAGGGAATGACAACAAAATAACAACCAAAACAGAGGTATTATAAAAATATAATTTACTGGAAAACCAGCAAAATCTCTCATCATCTCAGTCTTTTCTCAAAAAAACATTTAATAACCCCATTAATATTTTTGCAGCAATGCTCACATCTTTGACTCTTCCAGAGTATTTTACAGAAAAAACTGCTAGCATTTTAATGACTTTTTTTTAATATATGGAATCAGTCAAGTCAACTATGCTATACTGTAGCTTTGCACAGCAACTGGTGCTTAACAAGTCAGCAACCTGGAAAATTTAATAAACCAATAGGGAACTGGTTTGTCAAAAATTGTAAGAGCCTCCATTAGGAGAGCCCACTAAAGAGTGGTTAAGAAGTGTCTGCATTACTCTGGGACACTTCACAGTATTCTCAGCGAGGGAGAATTTGATTTTCCCCACTCTCTGCTGAACTCCATATAGCTCATCAGGCAGCTTGTAGACTCTCCTCTGTAACACTGAGTAGAAGTCCATAAAATGCTTATGGACTACCTCTTACACAATATATAACATACTCATATACATATCACACCACTGAGACCGAAGACCTCCCTTATTCACACATCATCTGTGCTGAAGTAATGCAAGAGAGCTACTACCTAAGGTAACTATTGCCAAGTCCTAGCTTTCCTAAAAAGGACAATGGAATGGCTGAAGCAGAAGTCAGTTCTAATTTGCTACCCTCAGTATACGCTTCACTTTTTGTACATTAAAGGAAGGAAAGCACAAACAGTCACAGCATGAAGAACTACTCCGCCAAGAAGCACCAACAGGAAATACAGCCTATAGATTAATACATAGTTCAAAGTGCAGTGTTATGCTACACGACAGCAATTCTCTACTCACTTTTTCCAGGTCTAGCTCCTTCAGCAATATAGTTGCATTCTTATTTGCTTCTGCAGCCTGCTGGTCTTTAGCCTTCACAATCGTTTCCACACACTGGTGACACTTTTTCAACAGGTCCTGGAATGCAAACTTGTCTTACTACCTCCGTAATAAACTAAAATTGAGGAGTGAGGCTTCCTCTACGAATATGAGATTAGCTTCCCTGTATTCATAAACATACAAACTATTTCAACAGAATAGGACTCTAAAAACCAATTTTTTTTTTTTAAGTTCCGTATTAAAAAGGAGACATGCACAAACCTCTGAATCAAACGTACATAAGCAAACATGTACATTCAGTTTTTGAATACTTAAGAACTTCTCGTGTATATTTTCGCTGAAAATAAGGGACAGGGTCTTTTATCAAAGTTAAACTCACCTTGTCAGTTATCGTCGCTATGTATCGCATGCATTCAATGTCTGAAGGAAACTGGTTAACTTCTTTCACCAGGAACTGAACTACTTTCACATGCCCCTAGAATAGCAAAGAAAATTCTAATCTCTTGTAAGCAATTGGCAACATTCGACATCAAAATAAAAGTTTGATATCTCTTAGTCCAATCAAAAAGACTAAAAACAAGCAAGAACATTTCTGGTAAGCTGCTGTTTGGGAAGAAAGGTAGTTACTGTCTGCTCAGTCTTGACAGCATGTCTGCTGTTCTACATCATGGTGGCAAAGACAAGCTCTCCCACAAGTAATTTTTTATTTTAAAATACAAGGACCAAACCAGGCCCAAGGGAAGAGGCAGCTGTTCATGTTTTTAGTAACAGTCAGGAAGACCCTCTTTAGACCCTACCTGTCACCCCAAACCACTCTTTTGCCACTCACGCCATGGAGCTAAGTTAGATTCTTCAATTACAAGGTAAGTCCGATCAGGGAACTGAGCCACCTGAATATTATATTATCCTGGCAAACACATTCCTCTGCTGCTGGGTCCACTCATTGATGGGGTACACTGTGCAACCACACAGAAAGTATCCAACTGTTGTCTCTGGAGTTATTTGAAAACAATGGAGGGACAGCAGTGGCATGCTCAATAATGCTGTTTGTCAAAAGAGCTGTACGCTTATTTGATATTTTGTAAAAGACAAAGCAGCTACAGTTAATAAATTCCTCTGCTATAGCTATGCTCCTTGCATCCAATAACATAACTGATGTAACCATCACAAAGCATTGTTCTTCCTGCCAAGAAAAGGCGGTGACGAACCGACTACACAGTGTCCCACTCAACAACAAATTAGGAATGCATCAGGAGAAGTACAAAGGAATCAGGACAGTTTATTAGACTGGTGTTTTGTTCATCTCAAAAGCAGGACTGAAACAAGCAGTATAATCTGCAGAATTTTAGAGGGGACTATGGTAATCTCAAGACAGTGAAATCTCAAACTGAAAGTTTTTGGACAGTGTATAACTGGAAATAAAAAAGTTAACATGGTTTATGGAACAAAGCTTTTAGCCTCTCAAAAATTAGATGTGTGAAGTACACAGATGATTACTTTAAAGCAGGCATTTTATCAAAACAGTAATTTTGCTGTGTTATATTTGATTCTTTCAAAACCAAGCATTCAGATTTAAGACCAAATGAGAAACTCTGTTTTGAAAACATTTAACATTGAAACATAAAATTAAGTTGGTCTCCTACCTTGCGAAACGCTGACATAAGAGGTGTAATTTTCCGATTATCTGCAGCATCCACATCTGCTCCTGCTTGCACAAGTAGCTGGACCACATCATAGTGACCACCATTAGCTGCCAACCACAGAGGTGTGTTTCCTTTCTTGTTACGAACATCAATATGTGCTCCTCTAAAAAAGTACAAGTGTAATCGAGTCCAACAAGGTATGAGTAAAGGTGGAAGTCAGGAAGTAAGATCACGAAAGATTAGAGTATAAGTGGATATATAACTTTAATTAGTGAAATCTAGTGGCTAGATAGAGAAATTCTGTCCCTGAAATCTGCTGTTTAAGTTACAACGTAGTGACACAGGGATTATTTAAACCTCCCTTACAGAAACAAACACTCCCCTAATGTAGCCTACTGCACCACAGCTATGCAGCTAGCAACCATGGGTCCTTTAAATTATCATTAATGTGGTGACTACCCACTGGACAAAGCAGCCCCTTGAGATTTTAGCAGTGCATAGAGTTATGCTTGAAGAGCTCTAGAGCTACTTCCAGGCTCTACCCTGCAAGTGACAGCGGTGAAATGCTCATGTCGGAATTGCTGGATTAATACACAGCCAACAGAGCTGCCAAGCCAGACACTGTTTGCTTACCTGTGGTCCCAGCTGCCTGCTTAGCTTAGTAACACTGGAGTAGCAGGATACTCCAGAATAATACCGGAGAGTAGGAAACAGATAGAACATCCTACTTCCAAAGCTTCCCATTCCCTTTGCTCTCAGATGCACGAGGCAACATAAACAAGGGCACCCTTGCCACAGAGGAATACAGCTACAGAACAAATGTGCCGCTAATGAGAAGAAATAATTTACCGATTAATCAGGAGCTCACAGAACTTGTAGTGACCCTTATCCGCTGCAATTGTTAAAGCTGTATCTCTTGAGGAAGGCACAGGTGGAGCATTAACATCTGCTCCTTTATCAAGGAGAACCCTTCCAACCTCTGCATATCCTCCTGAAGCCGCTTCCATCAGAGGTGTGAGACCAGTCTGTGCAAAAAGAATGAGTTACACAGTGTGAAATTTGTACAATATACTTTGGATAAGACATAAATGATTTCTACACAGGGAAATCAGAGTTTTCGTTTAGCTGCTTATATTTAGTTTAGGAGCCTAACTTCAAGCAGTCTTTCTCAAAAAAAAAAAAACAAACCACAAACAAAAAAAACCCAAACCAAACAAAAACCAAAAACCAAATACTCTTGGGCTTTGATTTATACAAACCCAGGCAAACTGTTGACTAAGTACCACCAGATACCTGTCTCAACAGCAAAAACAAAGTTTACAACAGGATCTCTAAAAACAGAGGTTAGAACTCATCCAAATGAAGACACAAGTGTTTCTATGAAAATGCTCAGAAACTGGCTTTATAGCTTTTCTCTAGCCTCCCTTAGTGCTGAGACCTATCTGGGCCCAACTAAGTTGCCAGGCTAGACTGTTAAATAAACTTATACCAGCTGCTAACATGCCCAACTGACCATTTGAGAGCTGGCTTTTATCCATATCCCCTTTTCTCCAGCCACAGTCATTCCAGAAGCAGGCGGGGTAGACAGACACAGCAATTATTTCAGCAGCCTTAGGAGTTACCAAAAATTCCTTTGTGCTGGGGAAATCAGTCTGGCTGTCTACACAAGCTTTAAGCTTGCTTTATGGCAGGAGACACAAAGCTGTCCCAGAGTACCAAAGGATGGGACCTGTGGAGCATTTCAGAGGCACAGAAAGTCACAGTGCTGAAGCCACGGGTTCTACAGCAACGTAAAAGCTTTACAAAGTTTGACTGCACTACTTCTGTTGTAGACAAGAAATCTGTTCTATATATCACTATAAGCAACACTATTCTCTTCCTGCCTAGACTTCACTCATATGTAAAAATATGTATAACTATCTGTTCTGTTAACGAGTATCACGAGTCAAGCTTAAACCTGAAAAGTTTCTCAATCTAAGTTTCATTAAGAACTCAGAAGGACCAGTCAGCTTTTCCCTAATTGATGCTTTTTTTTTTTAATTTAAATCAAGTTTATTTCAGAACATTTAATAAGTCCTCTGATTTAGTAAGTCCTCTGAGCCCAGAGAGGCTCAAAGCAACAGGAAAATTTGAAGAAACTTGATGACTCAGAGAAACCACCTGTTAGAAATAAGTCATAAGGAAAGGCGATTCACACACTTACCTTCGCCCTGTGCTCGACATTGGCCTTCCTGTCCAAAAGCAGACTGACCACCTCTGCTCGGCCTTGGAAACAGGCCAGGGTGAGGGCTGTATTCCGGTTGGTCTCAATTTGGGCGTTAATATCAGAACCCATATCAAGCAACAGTTTCACGGCAGGTACATGGCCATTCATAGCAGCCAGCATCAGAGGAGAAATACCTAGCTTACTCCCAGTCCTAAAGGGAAAGAAACAAACTGCAGTTCCCAGAACCAAGAAATGCTCTGAGAAATGTAAGTGTATCTAAGAGGAACAAAATGTTTTGTTGTAAGCCAGAAAGGAACATACAACATATACAAATATAGACACTGACCTAAAACACTAGTGTTTTTGAATTCATTAGGAGAAACCATCAGAGTAACTACATGCAATAGACAATTGCAATTTATAAACAAGGAAAATACATTTCAGCTTTTAGACATTCAGATGGCTGAAGCACACCTAAGCCTTAAACTACATGTACTAAAAACCAAGGCTGCATCTGATTCATTCAGAAAAAACATGCTTCTAGCACAGCTGCAGTTTTAACTTTCTCTAGCAATAGAATATACGTAAGTTTTCTGAAAATGAATAAAGGGGAGCCTTAGGAGACATAGCTGTGTAAATTTGTTCCTCTTACTGAAAAAGACATCTTCAAACAAACACATAGAGATGCCCTGAGTGCTTTGGCTGGTTCCTTTACCTGTTTCTACCAGAAATAGTTTGACTTCTAGATCCAGAATGGTGGAAAAGGGAACGGGAAGGAATAGGTTTACGAACTATAATAATCCCTTAAAATTTAGGTATAAGGGAGATGAAATTTGTGATAGTTAAAAGCAATTTAAAAGCACTAAGATAACATGAACATAAAGGATAACATCAGTGCAGAAAGGCTGCAGGAGCTCTGAAAGCAGTAGAGATTCCAGCCTATGCCTCACTACGTAGCTGACAATGGAGTGTCTGTGCCATACTGCAGTTCATCTGGTGTACATAGTACATTACCTTGAATTAATTTCTGCCCCGGCATTGAGAAGAATCTTGATGATATTAACATAGCCACCGGATGCAGCAAGGCTTAATGGCGTATAATCAGACACATTCCTATGTTCTTTATTTGCTCCCCGGGCCAAGAGCAAATCAACAACCTGAAAAGACAGCATACATATTAAAAGACACATTGTGGCCTTCGCTATTATCCAGGAAGTGAAAGGATGTTATCACATGTTCAAACCTTCCAGTATGTTACCAGTTTCCATTGTCAATAGATAAGATTCTACATGAAAACCTCTGTCCTCTTTTTACTTTTACATATGTGCTGTACAGACTTAGCAACTGATGAATACACCAGCTAATCTGCGTGGGTTGTAGCAGTACAGCACTTGTCTTCCAGAAAGATTATTTTACCTAATCAAAAATGCAAGGCTTTAAAGCGAAGCTCTTCCTGTGAATCTTAAGTTTGCAAACAAGGGATCTATCCCACTCCCATAATGTCTCACACTGTTTGAGCGCCTCTTTCAGAAACTCCCACAACTTTAATTCAAATGACACTTGAGCCAAGTTTGACCATCTGTATTATATGGTCTTTCTGACAAAACACATGGTAAAAATCAGACCAACTGATGTTAATGGAACAAGCATGAGGAAGGACTTCTCTATCAGAAGCTGCGTAAGAGAAATAAAAGGGGGAAAAATTAAAACATTTCTGGTGATGTACTGCACTTTAGTGGGGCTCATTTTACTATTAACATAGGCTAGGTGATTTTCAAATAAGCCAGGAAAAAGGCTGCCTCACAAGTTGCTAAGCCAGAAACATAAGAGGTAGATTCTGGCATAAGGAAAAAAAAAATAAAGAGGGAGAACAAAAGACTTAAGTAGTTCAATAGGTAATGCTATCACAGGCCACACTGACCTCTCCTTTTGTTTGTGAGCAGCACTTGTCCTGTTAAAGATCTACAATTCAAAAGTCAAAGTGGAAACTTTCCAATTTTGGCCAACTGTTTAATCCTTACAAGTTCCGAAAGTTACCACTCCCATATCTGGCACAGAACCCTTTGCCATCTCCATGCCATCTTCTAAGCTAGTATGCCCACGACTAAAGGAAGGATTTAACAAATCTTATTTGGGATGGCGTTGGGGGCGAAAGCAGCAAGCTGAGAGAAAACTGAAACATCCTTAGAAGACCAGTATAATGTGCCCTGCATTGCATCTGCACTTACCAGCCCTGCACATTACCACTAAAACCACGTAGTGCCAACACAAATTTCCAGTTTCTGTCCTTGTGTGCCTGCACCGGCTGTTTTAGTTCTGAGAGCAGGGAGGATGCGTAAGGGGAAGTGTTCAGTGAATAAAGTTATTCGTTAAACATCTCTACCTCGCTCAGAGAAGTACTTGTCTTGCAAGGATACATCAACAGAAGAATGACCACAAGTTATAACAACCATTAGCTAGCAAAACTGGGATAGCCAAGGGAGACGAGAATAAATCCCCTTTCCTCTTGGAAGAGGAAAAAGACTTAAATTAGCTACACTTATACAGGTTAAAAACCTTCCAGAAAAAGGATGATTTATTACACCATCAACAAAAAAACAATGTACAAAAAACTATCTACCAAAAAACCCAATTCAAACCCATTGAGGACAAATATGTCTACCTCTTGGCGTCCACCGGAGCATGCCAACGAAAGCGGAGTATCCTTTGTGCGCTCAGACTGTGCTTCTATATCCCCACCTTTGTCTAGAAGAATTTCCACTACACCAACATGTCCAGCAGTTGCAGCCAGAATCAAAGGCGTAAAACCTAGTAACAAGAGATCACATTAAAAGCAACCTTGAGAATCTCAAAGGTATTATTAAGGAGCAGAAATGCACAGAAGGGTTAATTCACAATGACTTCTACTGAGCAGACATGTCTTCCTCAGACTGGGGGTTTCCTGGTATAGGCTACAATCTCAGACCCTTTCCTAGCCCTCTTCTGACCCTGACACATCTAGGCTCTGATTCCAGCCAAATATAATTAAAGGCTCTTCAGAAGAAATCTAAACAGTACTTGCACTGATCAGTTTGGATTAAGTTCCAACCAACTCATCTCTTTAGAGAAGTCATGGTTTTCCATTTAATTCTATTTAATAAAGCTCCAACAAGTGAACACAGCTGCACTGCACACACTGCTTATTTCCAAGTGGTCAATGTGAGTTCCAAGGAGAGACGCATGGTGGTCTTGTTCTCTCAGCTCTAAAAGATCTGAGATTTTGCTGAACTCTGTTATTTGGAACAATATGATACACAACCTGACAACTACTCCCCATTAGCCTTGTCAGCCAAATTTGATATTTACCCCCATTAGCCACTCTATCTAGTATGCTAAGGCCTTTTGTAGAGGGTGAATCGTATGGACAAAAGTGCTTCACATTTCGCAAATCTGCTTAAGATACCACTCAGATGCACTTCCTTTCAAAAATACAGATAGAAAGGCATGCAATGTCACCAGCTTTATACGGCCAATATTTCTACATGAAGTGCAAGAATGCAATTCTACATTTTTGCAAGCTTTGTTAATTTTCTGAAGTAAAGAATCCCAAATCCCAATTTGAAATTCGCTGTTTCAAGTTGTAGTTCACAGTCAAACTGTTTTACTGTTTCAGCTTACCCTTCTTGTCTCTGTGTTCAATATTGGCACCACGTGCTATCAGTACAGATACAAGTTCTTCATGACCTCCCGCACATGCAAGGGTCAGAGCAGTGTCATGATTACTTTCAGTCTTCACAGTTGGGAAGAAAAAGAAGCAGATATTCAGAAATTAAAAATACTTTGAGAACGTCAACATTTTGAAGACAGTACTAGATTAATTTTTTTCCTTTCAGAACTTATCAGAAAGCAAATCCACTCAAAATCAATTGCAATTACTCACGTGTGCATCGATGTCAACTGAAGGATACATAGGAAGCACCGACTGCGAGGGCACATTGCTTGATGCCTGTGAACAGGGCTCAGGCGTAGGGGATTCGGTAGTGTGCGAGGAGCTGGTGGAGCCACTGGGCACTCTGCTATTCACAGCTGAAAAGTAACACCATGTTATTAATCCACTCTTAGGAATGCCACATTTTATATGAAAAATATTTAGTCCCGTAAAACTGCAATGGTCTAATATCAAAACAGTAATGGGGGGAAACAAATTAAGTGTTCCTAAAAACAAACAAGTTGGTGTCTTGCGCAAAGAAGCTTTCCGGCAGTTAAACAGTGTAAGTATCGCCTCCAAACTGTGTTAAGTTAGAAAATAATTTTATGAATTAGTTTGTATGCATTACGAGTATGAATTATCAAGATTATTAGTTATCCTTTTCAAATTGTAACCTTGACTGTTAGAGTTCAATCATACGCTCAGTCTAAGCAGGCAAATGATTTAATCACTAAAACACAAACCTAATGTTCAGAAATACAGTCTCATTCTGGAATTCAAAAGTTTTTCATGTAAGGGTTAGTGCACACCTAGTCTCCAGAGAAGGTTTTCAAAGCAAGATGACTGACAGCAACTTACATGATTAATCCTGTCTCAGTTAAAACAACCCAGGAAGGGTGGAGAAGCAGCAGACAGGAGGGGGCAGTCAACAAACTAAGAAAGCTGAAAACTGTCTGTGCTCCCTAAAATTTATTCTGATTGATCCACAGCCTGTAAAAGATTTCATCCTGAAGATCTAGCGCAGCTCAGGGACACGAGGAATGCAACTTTATCTTCTTTTTTTAAAAAAAAAAAAAAAAAATTTAAAAAAAAAATTGGTAATTGAGAATCAGATTTTATTCAACCAGTTTTAAATGAAGCGTTACCAGAACAAGGAGAGAAATATCCTTGCACATATATATATTGTGGGGCCAAGACCTCTGCCTGCCTTTGTAACCAAATGAGAGTCCAAGGGGAGCCCAAATGAATGTAACGCTCAGCTGGGACTGATTACTTGGCAGGAAGGTCTAACAAACCTATGCACTAGCTATGAAGGTCTAACAAACCTATGCACTTTAATTATAGTAAGCCACGCTAATATAGCAGCTGGATTTGACAAGCATTGTCACTGTGGATTGCCAAATTTCTATACTGCGCAGCCTCATTAGATGGAATACCTGGTTAGCGTTAATTATTCCAAAACACACAGCATTTTGTAGTATTTCCGGAACAAGCAATTGATGGAAAACACTAACAACTGCAGCTAAGAAATAAGCAGCAGCATTTTGCTTTTATCCAAGTGTTTCGAGCAATAAAGGAAGATGAAGGATGAAATCAAACCTGCGTATAACTTACAAGAAATTTTTGCAAACCTTTCCCAGCTCAACCTTCCCGATTCCATTGACAAATTACACACCAGCGATTACTTATAGGAAACCGGTGCAGATGGAAAAGTCTCAGAAAAATCCTCAACATGACCACTAATACCACTAATTCAGCCTATGCGCATATGTGCGACAAAGGAAACACAGACTGGAGTCAGTTTAGATGGGTCACTTCAGTTGGGTTCTGGAAACATGGTGGGGGGGTTGTCACTGAAATTTTGAGAGGTGACAGTTTTCAATTGTATTTTTTAAGTAAAGCATTCTCCCTGGCGCACAGGCAAAAACCAGCATTAACATTTGGCTACCACATTTAAGCAACAAAGTATTGTATCTGAATTCAGAGTTGACTTCTGCTTCACGTTACAATCTTCACAAGCAAACCAGGTTTGTATTAAAAGCTTCAAATATAAAAGCTCCCACACTTCATCTGCTTACTATGGATTACCACTTATAGCAGCAAATGAGCATTAATTAATGCAATACAATTGTTTTCTTGCTCAATGCACTGAAGTGGAAGATACTAATTGGATTTCTAAAGATTATTCCTTCCAAAATACAAGACAGCAAATCACTTTGTTAAGGACTTACATTAACTCAAACTGGTCCTTCCTCATGAAAGACACTGGCTCAATGTTTTCAGATCTTGCAGCTATAGATACATCGAAAAACATGTGCATGTGCTGTGCATACAAAGCAGGGGTGTGCAGAGGGACCGCACTTGAGCCAGTTTAAGGGTCCTTAATGTAATATATTCAGGGTTGCCATTGCAGGTTCCACAAATTCTCTACATTTCACAACCACGACTGAAAATGTCCAAGTATTTCTTGCATACTTTAGATTTTCATCATGTGCTTGAAACATATGAGTGTGCGCTAAGCACTTCACGTGCACAGTAACAACGATGTCAAACGTGAGAAAGAACACCAAAGGCAGTAGAAATGCAGATAAATCCTGTACTGATACCCCAAACTCTTGTTTAAAATAAAATCTAACAACAAATAGTCCTACAACACCCACTGATTAATCATCCCCTTATAACTATGAAGTTTACAAAACTGCAGCATTTTTTAAGCGCAATTTTCTATTTCCCTAGCACAGCTGGCAAGCTGGCCCAAAGGACCATCAACGTAATGCATACTCTGCGAAGCAAAACACGTCTGAGAACTTCTGCCTCCAGTTTCATGGAGCTAATTTAGCTCAACCTAAGTTACACAACAACATATAGATTTTTAACTCAAAGATGACCTTGCAACAATGGTTCCAACGCCCCTTCACATATATTTGTATGAAATTGGAATTAACTCATATTTCCCCAAGTCTGTTTCTGCATTACCAACCTCGATCACGGGAGGTGGGACAGCTACTGCTCCTGCGAACCCCATTCCAGGGAGATGAGGTCATCCTACCACCAGGACACAATGGGAGAGCCACCTCTCTACTTCTGCCTCCTGCTACCAGGAGGAGCCCGGCCGTGCCCTCAGGGATGGCTTCATCAGCCTGACACCAGCCCCAGGGAAGTCGAGGATCTTGCCGATCACTAGTCTTTAGCAGGTCATACTCACAGCACCAGAAGCTAATGTGCAGTCTCCCAGAGGACCAATACTACCATACCCACTCCAGCTTTTCATCTCAGTAACTGGCATTAACGCAGGAACGACTGCGGCACTGCAGCTCAGCAGTGGAGGGCACTGCCCAGGACTCCAAGGGGAAAGGCTAGCTGGAGGGCATAAAACCAATCGTGGGGGATGATCACCTTCAGCATCTCTACGCCGTGCAGCAGAGTTTTAACAGACTAGAAATATGTGCGGCTTTCACCCTCTGAGAAGACAAGGGGGAAACTTTCGAACATGCAGCTTGCTTCCTATTGAACAGGCTTTTTGTCTTTTCACTGGGAAGGGTACTGATAAACACACTGATAGCCAACCATTGATTAAAAAAAGCAAACAAAAATCAATTTTCACAATGTATACCTCAGATGTTTATAAAATATCTATTTTGTGACATAGGTTTTGGATGTTTCTATAGACTTCAATATTCAAAAGACTTGTATTAAAAAAAAATATTCTACACATGACAAAATCCAGGTTCCCCACATTTTAAGAAGGGCTTGCAACTTTCCAAAGGGACTTTTTTGAATCGGTGTGAAGTTGAAGACAGGTCTCCAAAGACACGGATGACTATTTTCCAAAGTTATGAAAAAATATCACAGGAAAAATGAGTAAAACACAAGGAAGCAAGAACTTGGTATTTTATGTAAGTACAACTCTGCAGGCATTGGCAGAACCTCGAGCAAGCAGCCCTGGATGACATTGCAGCTGTAGTCTGAAACTGCATCCACCTAACCATTGTCATGCCATGAGCATGGACATTCATGAATACTGGACTTGGATTTCAGTTCCTGTTTCCTCAAAGGAACTGGGATTTTCAGGACAAAAACCAATCCTTTTTCATGACCGAGCAGTCTTTCAGCCTGTACGTGCAGCTTCTCAGTAACGTGTCACTGCAGAGGCTTTTGCACATCGGTAGCTGCGTCTCGTTTTATGAGTCACCATTTCTCACTCCCGGTTATCCTAGTAACCAGTTTTACTCCAAACAGCAATCTTAAATACAGTAACTTAGATGTCACCTTCCAAATCATTACCTTAAAATATCATAATTCTGTATAACTGACCACAACCAGAATTTCAGAATCAAGTATCAGTTAAAGTTTCTCAAAACACACCTGGAATTTCAGTATACAAATGGGAGCTCTCAGGAGGAGAGTCAGAGACACACAGAGATGCCACCTCCTGACTAACAATACCAGCTGAGTAGAACAAACAGGAGTTTTGTTCTACAACTAGAGACAAAACCTAGCAACAAAGAAGAGAGAGTTCCTCATCTTTAATACCCTAAACCAGCAAAAAAGCCTCAATTCAGATACTGCCAACTAAGAAATCTACTATGGTAAATGCATAATGTGAACTGAAATGCAACTCCAACTATGCAAGACAAGATGCTTCAAGAAACCAAATGTGTACTAAGTAATGAAAATTAGATCCAAAATGTCCTCCTCTAGTGGAAGATGTGATCCAAAATAATTTATTGCTTTCCCACTCTAAACTGCACGTCTGTATCTCTTTTGTAAACCCAATTAAAATTTTGACTATAATAAGTCACACCTTCAAAGATAGGATTAGTTGCAAGATTTTTGGTTCAGCACATCTAAATAAACCAAACAACGAAAATGTTCTGGAGTGGAAAGAGCTACTTCATTTTTAGGTTCTACCTGACTTTCCAAAAGTTACTCGGTTACTTCTGTGTAGCTTTATGAAAGAGGAGACTCAGGAATACGTCTACCAGTGACTGACTGCCAGCGAGACTTCCAGCACTTTGCACCTTGGCATCAACCATCTCAACACTAGCAGCTGACAAATTATGCCAGCAGACTGGCAAGATTAATACTCCAGTTATGTATGTTGTCACAATTAAGTTAGTCAGCAAAATAAAGATTTGAGGCTTTGTAGAAATGCAAGTTCTCCCTTACAACTAGTCTCAGCTGAGGCTTTGAAAAATTTGCCTCTTACATTGCCACTGGTAAGAGCAACAGTAAAAGGTATTTTGGTGCAGAGGGCAAAAAGCCGATTTAACATTTCTGTTCTTCTGAAGTAGACTGATACAAACTGGAATACTCAGATCTAAACCAAGAGTCACTCACCACTGTTACTGCAGCTCCATCAGTGGTACCGCGACCAAGGGAGACACTTCATCAGCACACCCGAGTGTGAGACACAACTTCTCTAAGACACAGACTTCCCGCACACTGGGCACAAGCGCCTTAACAATTTTATCTGGCATCTGTAGCACGCATGTAAAAATCAGTTCTCATAACAGTTTCTGTTGCTCAAAATTTCTTTACAAAATTAAGGACTAATGGGCAAGTTTGTGGAAAAAGGTCAAGTTTTAAATACGGATCAAAGAGTTTGGAGTATGAGTAGGTAGATCTACAGTTGTTTTTAAATGTATATAAATTTGAGATATAGTAGGATTATAATTTACACAGGGGTCAGCTTTTTACACAATCTGGATTCAAAAAGTGACCAAAATATCTCATTCTCTTCCAACATTTTTTTTGGGGGAGGGAAGTAAAACAAACTTAGGAATTTCAAAAGAAAGTATATTTCAATAAAGCAATATCAATACATTTTTGCAGAAGCCTCTGAAGTTAAAGTTTCCTTGAGTTGCATTTCTGCAAATATAGTTTCTAATAATTGTAGAAGAGCATGTTATTTGTATCGATTTTTGAAATGAGTAAATAATTTCTTAGCAAAAAATGTCTTTAATTACTTAGCAAAACCAGGAAAGAGTTTCAGAAAATGAACCAATGTCTATTCAAGGTTTTTAAAATTATTTTTAAGATAAAGTTTTTCTGGTAGTTTGCAGTCAGCACAGTTCTCACACTCAGCTGACTGCAGCACTTTTTCATTTTGGGTGCACCGAATATTTTGGATGCAATACGCAGCTGCTAACCATGAAAGGGTATATACTACATGGTCTTATGCTAGATATGTTAAACTGTCAGCAACAGGAACTACTCCAGAGATTAAGCCCTTGTTGATTGTGTTTTGCATTAACCATTCAAATCTTCCTCCTCACACACTCCAGTACTAAATCATGAGTAATAAAAACCAAGAATAATCCAATTGCATTTTTGTTTTAATATTGGCTGAATACTCTGAAGAGCATCGTAGAGTGGGGAGGGAGGCAAGCCATGCCAGAAAAGCGGGAACTAAGACCGATCGTCTATAATACCAGAGGATTTCTTTGAATTACACTGTATAGCTGAAGGGAGGTGGTACACCGCGCCACACTATTCCACCAACTGTGGTTTCCATGGGAGGCTGGAAAGTTGCAGGTAGTCTCAACTTGCATGAGCTTGATGCAATTACCATTCTAAAAGTTCACAGGAATGGCTGACGAAAGGTCTTACTGCACATTTCTACAACCTTGAAATGAACTTAAGCGAGCACAGGGCAATGACTACGAAGTTGGGGGAGGCAGGGGGGGAAAGACAGGAAAATAAGGGCTGAGGGACAGACACAAGGTGCAAAGAAACATTGAAAAACACCGAATTAAAAAAATACTACAGACCAAACAACACTGGCTATATCCTGCATACCTCCAGCAGCAAACATCAATCCTAGTCAACTCCATGAAATGAAGTCAACCAAAACAATACCTCTTTTTCCACAAGGGGACTCACACAACCCAATGCGTGGGAACTTCCATTCCCCTTCACACCGTTATCAACAAATGGAAGGATGTTTGGATTTTTGCTTTTCATCCAGATAACAGGACGTATGCCGTATCTTGTAACTAACAGCAGATATGCCTGTACAACAACCAGGGTTTAGAGGGTATTCTGAAAACACAAGCCATTACAGAACTGAGCGGTTGTGCGCGGATTCCAGGTTGTGTTTAAACCATAGCAGTGCCTCGGGCAGCAAGGAAAGGGACATATTTGTCCATACAAATGACAATAATTTGGCCTTTCTAGAGATGGCTACTACACTGAAGAAAGTCACTGAGGTATAAGCCTGTATAGAAAATTCTACAGAAGATATAAAACTGTCACGTTTTCAGGTTTCCTAATGGGCACTACTAATCACTCATGATAAGGCTTTTTAAAGAAGCACAGAAAAAGATGAAGCCAAAGGGGCTAAAACAGGTCTCCAGTACAGGAAGTTTTGCACTTTGGAAAAAAAGATATTTAAAAGTCTCATGTTAGAATTGGAAGTCACTGTTAGGATTAATAGCACTAATCAGGAACTTTATTCTTAAGCAAGTATTCCCAAACTGGAAAACCCCAAGATGTTTTTGGAGGGAAGGAGAGAGAGGGAAACTGAGCACACAAATTAATGCAAAAATAGGTATATTTCTTAACCCACCTGCTATTAGGTCATCAAGAGTGTCGGTAAGCGTCTGTGCTGGAGTGGCAACCATTAATCCGTCTGGTTCTTGAACTAAGAGCCCCTGCCCAGCAATTTGCTGCTGCTGTCCTACATTCTGCTGATTCCCTAATGCTTTCTGAAGTTCAAGAGACTCTGTCCCATTATAACCTAAATTACCAGAAAAATTACATTGCGGTGCTGGCAAAGGCTGGATAGGGACAAACTCTATTTGTTCAGCATTGCTCGTCATCTTTAGACAAGATTGTGTCAACCTGAGGTAACCCTGAAAAGTTATCCTCCGGCAGACCCTTATCGGCTTCCACTTCCGGGAAGACCCCTGTAAGTGGGCACTGCTGCTGCAGGGGAAGTGGTGTGTCTGTCTGACCTTTGGTCTCCAAATATTCTTTGGTAAACTGCTGTTGGGTTTTCATCTGCAACTGCCTTTCCACCTTCTGCAGCTCCTTCAATATTTTCTTCTTCTTCTGTACTTGTTCTTCTCTGTTCTTTTTAAGTTCTTCAATCTTATCTTTATTTAAAGGTTCACCTTGAATTAATTCCAATGATTTAAGTTGTGCTTTTTCAATAGCACTAATTCTCTGTCCAAGTTCATTCAGCTTGCCTTCAGTCTCTTCTACTATGCATTCCAAAGGCTGGTATGGGTGAAAAGGTGGCAGTAGGTCCTTATCTGCTACCTGCAGGGAACTTGACTTCTGCTTGGATGCACCTAAGCACATGAAAAATGTTTGAAAAAATGCCATGCTGAAGATACCCCAAACCTCCCCTCTCACCCACCAAAAAAAAAAAAAAAAAAAAAAAAAATCTTTACAACTAACACTGCACATCTGTCAAACCACAGAAAGGTAAACCCTACACTCCATGTTAAGACAAGAAAGGACAAAGCATATAGCTGGAATTTTCAATATTGATCCTAATATCCCTTTGAACACAGCTATTTTAATCTTAAGGAATAAGGAACCTTTATGGTTTCTGACATACGTGACAATGCATCTGGGAAGTGAAATCAGCAAGAAGAGCAAGGCAATTTAAATAATTTACTTTCAACAGCAAGGTTACAAGCAAAAGTAATCTCTATTTGAGAGAAGACTAACTCTACAGTAAGATCAGTATTTTGAACTAGTATTTCTCCAAACACTATACCATTCCATTTATATTACAAACAGAATCCTACCAGTGCAGACTTAATGTATACAAATATATACTGAAGCTTTAGCACCTTTTTAAAAGCTCTGAGACAAAATTAACAGTTTGCTTGCCTCCCTCTTTCCAGTAACAAATTAACAATTCTGCTCACTATTAAGACTTAAAAAATAATCTTCAGCACAAATCTAGCAAGGAACACCAAGCCAGGGCAGCGCTTCTCTGAATGCTCACTGCCTTCAAGAACCCCAAGGCTGCTTTCCCAAAAGCCACGTGAAACCTCCAGTCAGATCTTGCTAATAAGAATCTATTAAGTGCTGGAATTTTAATTATGGCTTTATTGTAAGAAACTTTAATTAAAATGTGGAAGGTTTTGGCCTGACCAAATAATTTTCCGCACTAACACTCATTTGCTATACCCAAACAGTGATATATGTAGCTTTAAAAAAAAAAAAAAACAACAAAAAAACACAACAACCAAAAAACCCACCTTCAACATTTACAAAGCAGACTCATGCACTTAATCATTAAAAGAGGAATTAAAATTACGTAGTTTGAGCCATGGTTTAATAAAGTTACTTAAACATCACACAGTTAAGTGAAAATCTGGATGCAAGAAGAACTAAGTCCCAGATCAGTCACTAGCTCTGGAAGGATTAAGTTTCCTAAAACGCCAATTTATTTCTCTCTGGGCCTTCCTTCACAAGTGACTTCATTTTGCACTGCTGTCAAAACAGCAGTCACACTTCACTCTGAAATGAATCTTTTTTTGAGGAACTAATTGAAAAAGCAAACAAATGTGAGAATTTTCTCTTAAAAGAGAATTTTGTCTTATAAAGAACAAATATTAAAATAGAATTGAACCACCTCTGCGCTGAATACCTTCACCAGACTTTCTGGAGTGAAAGCAAACCATATCTAAATTTAAGGGAAAACACAAAAATCTTAGTAACCCCAGGAAATACCCCAGCATCCCACAAACACTGTAGACACCCTTCAGTAAGCTCTTTCTCCAGCTCAGTGCTTTACATAGCTGCCTTGTACAGGTCAGTAGTTCCAGCTGAATACCTATTCCAACCACTAGTATTATTTTGTCTCTGAACCATAAGAAGATGAGTCCCAAGACAATTTCTCGGAAGACAACAAAAAATTTGACTAAAGTTTAGCAATAACTTTGTGCTGGCTGGTGGATATTTAGCTCAAGCCTGCTATAAGCTGCTAGCTATTTGGCTTTGTAGTGTACTTAGGGTTTATATAGTTATCCTATATAAACTATGTATCCTAGGATATACTAGGATGTACCCTATATTATTATCCTGTGTGACTTAAAGCGTTAAGTTTTGCAGACCACTCCTGCAAAATATATTTGCACTCACCAAAAATCTCTGAAATGCTTGTCTATATCTTTGTTAGAAACTAATAAAAGTCAATTGGTGTCTTTTGAAACTAAGCTGCTCCACTGCTGAAGTAGCAGAAACATTATAGTAACCCAACTGCAAATTAACCCTGCCTTTAAGACGCGACTAAGATGGGATCCCTTTGCACTGCTCTGTTTAATGTCGTTCCTAAGGTTACCGTATCTATCATTTCCATCCTAACACAAAGCATTCCCACGACCAGGCAGCTCTAGACAGCTTCCATCACTCTGGAGGAAAGAAAAGCTGCAGTTCAAAGAGCCCCCAAATAATAAAGTACCAATATTGTCCCTCTCAATTAAGTCCCACCTGGGGAGAAAACAAGCCTGTCATAGGAAAACTCTTCTACAAGCACAAGAGAAAGTAAAGAGCAGAAGTACAGCCTCGTATAGAGACCTGGACTGGGTAGAGGAGCCAAGGCTGGTCTCACAGCAGGCAGTGCTCCCCACAGAGCAGCGCAAGCTGGGAATGACCATGGAAGGTTGGGACAGTTTCTGAAGACAGGCATTAGGAAACCAGCAAGTGAAGAGCTGGGCTCTCAAGTTCCAGAAGAGGTGTGGAGATTTACTTTAATCAGCTTCTCATTAGTCAGCAGGGCCACTTTTCAGGTTCCAGATCCCCCTTTCCATGCCAGAAAACAGTTGCAACCTTGTTGGAAAAGGACAAGGCATAGGAAGAAAGATCTGCTAAACCTGACGTGCACACCTGAACAGCCAGTTCAAACGAGAGGTGGAGAAGACACTGTTGGTAGCTTCGAATATGTAAGCATTCTAATATAACATTATCATATTATAATACTGGAAGTATTTAAAAGTAGCAATTTCCTGTTTTATCCAAATCTCTTCTATATTACAATATCCTGAAAAATACTGTGCCCATTTTAGTAAATAATTATGAACAAGACACTACAACTTTTTTTTTTTTAAATTTATTTTGTTCATTTATCTGTTTGGTGGAGCATCAATCTTCTACACAACTAACCTACCACAAAACTAAACTTAGCAATATGAAGTAGTCAATCTAGCCTCTAAAGCAACTGTTTTGGCCACTTTTGGAACACTTGTTTAGTATGAAATGAAGACTGAGGATCAATGAAATCCAGATGTTGCTACACAAATACCACCTCCCATCAGGTAATCACGATTACAGGACAAAGAATTGTTCAATTGACAGAAAACCCAGAGTGGTTATGGTCCCGCCAGGAAAGCCACAGAGTAAGGAAATGACTGTTTCCCAATTTATTTTGTGAACGGCAGCACCAATTGCTCTTTTATTTATATTTCCATATTCCCACAGGTTCTGCTTCCTAACCTGACCAACTCAGCCTTCACCACCATTCTTGCAGAGCACGCACATGTCTTCAGCCCGTTTTCGACCAAAACACACGACTTGGGGTAAGACTTACTCTGCACAAACGGAGCTTCCCGTCCTTTTCTCTGATTTCTTACTCTCCCCAGGAAATGAGAGGTAAATGTTTCCTATGGAAACCTCCTGTACTTCTCCCGTACACTGTAGATAATCTCCTAAGTACCTGAGTTGCAATAGTTCGTTCACCCAGATGAGCCTCCCCCAAGCACCATTCCTGGTTTCTTGAGCACCCAATAATATGTAGGGAGGATACCATTACCAGTTTTTAATGCCTTCTGGCTGCAAGTAACTTTTAAAGGTCCTAGACACTGTGAGCAAGAGTTTGGAAAAATAACCTTCATATTTATAGTCCTCAGGTGGCTCTCCTAAGCAATTAAACTCTTCTAATTTACATTTGCTTAAAACACATTCACTCTTTATAGGGTTGCTGCCTAAGAACAAGTCTGATACCATATTTCTTCCTGAGTGCTTACGATTCTCGAGGAACTTGCTCTTCTAGCCCTGACTTCTAATCCATAGAATGCCTTCTTCTCCCAAGAGAGAAGTAATTTATACGCCCTTTCACAATGAATAGAGCAGCACAGGTGAGATGCTACCGGTCCAAAATAAACCTACCTAAAACTAGCTTATTCACCCCAATGACATTGTTATTAGATGTACTGTCTACATTTGCTAACACCCAAATGACAGCCTAGTACTTTACAGTAGTAGCACAGGCAGATACTTACACTATTCTCTGCAAGTCTGAGGGCTGAGATATTTACTCCAAGGAAGTGTCCAAGAAACATGAAGTAGGTAAGTAATTTTCTTACATAAATGGAGCCTAGTTCAGATCTTACCCTAAAAGCACTAACTGATGAATTAGCAAGGACATCTGTTGTATTTTAGAGCAAGCAAAAGTTTAAGAAAAATCACTACTTTATTTTTAAGGTATTTTCAGAAAATTAAAAAGACCAAAGGTTTGTTTTTCAATCCATTATGCTCTTCAGGAAGTTTCTGTCAACACAACTTGCATTTCAGCTTAGTGGTTTTCCTCTGGTGGCCTGATGATATCTAACTTGAAAATTGCTAAGATGTAATTAAATTAGCCCATGGCAAGCAGGTGATTGAAGCTTCAAAGGAGCGGAATTTCACAAACCGCCATGAAAAGATTTTTATACGCTTGTGTTCTTGGGGACCTACACATGTCTTGTTTTTAAATCATCTGCCTGCACTGCATAAAAGAATAACAAGTCTAAGTCTACTAAGAAAGTATTAGTGAAGTTAGAAAGCCATGAGGCACGGACTGTTACATTTCACTTGGTATCTCATCCCAGATAACTGGGTCAGCTGCTGACCCAGGCAGAAAATACGAAGAAAATGAGAAAAGTTAATCAGAAGACATTGAAGCACATGAAACAACAAACAGGCAGCTGGACTGGGCAATAGCGAAGTCTGAAAGGAGTCAGAATGGAAAAGCAAGAATATCAGCTTGCTTTTCTAATGCCTTCACCTCAATGAGAACAATATAATCTTTCTAGTTCTACCGTTAACCTGGCCCCTATTTCAATTAAATCACAGAATGTACAAGATCTCTGCCAGTATATAACTCCGTGTTAGGCACAGAAGTCAGATATTAGAGTAAAAAATATTTATTGAATTTGTAGCTATTGAAGCTACATGGAGTTTGTTTTTCTTCCCTTTCTACGAGCCATTAAGACTTAAATTTAGCACGGGGATACAGGGGATACCGTATATTGAAGGTCTAACTTAAAAAGCTTACAGATTCCAAAAATCCTACTCAACTTTAAGGGAACTCTGGTCTCCTTCCCAGGGATCAAAGGCAGATGTGAGCAGCTTTCACGTGAAAAACTTAAGTCTATTAGGTCTTCTGGAATTCTAAAAAAACATGCACCCCAAATGAGAAACGCTGCAAGTTACTGCCCATTTAAAAACAACACTGGAGAAGTCTAATGACAGCATGTTGATAGGTTTTAAGCACTCAGTTAAGGCCAGTTAGTTCATTTGTAAGCACAATTTCAGATTATCTATGAAGTAAAACAAATCTGGAGAAAAACGTACAAAATAACTGATACCTCAGCCTCCAAAAATAGACTACTTTAAATTTTGACATGTTTAAAACCACCTTACATAGTTCAAATATTTTGACTAAGAAAACAATACTGCTGCTTTCCACAGACTTCCTGAGCATCCCCTTGTTACACAAGCATGTTGTTTTTCAATAATGTTCTAAAAACAAGCCATGGGTTCAAGCCACTGCACTCACCAGGCACACTCTGCGAAAGACTAAGGCAGAATCACAAACACTGCTGGGAGCTTCAGATCCCACTCTTATTAAACATTGGTTTGCATTTACAAACTAGACAAGATTATCAACGGCAACACTATTACACCAGCTGATTTCCTGAAGAAACCCAACAGCATTTCTTTTGACTACCTCATGTGCTGGGCACCGAGACCCCCTCGCCCCAGAGAACGAGATGCAGGGACACTTGGAGCTGCATCATGGCCATTGCACTTTACATCCCTCACAGCGTAAAGCAGGAGAGACCCTGTGGTCCTGCAGAAACAGCACATTTGTTTTTTCTAGCCAAAAGACTCTGTGTTGAGCTGCTGCATCAGAATTGCTGCTGGCTGCTGAGCAATCCTGACTGCGTTCAAGTGAGGGCAGCAGCAAGTACAAAATGCCAAGGAAGGGATCTCCTGCCTCTCCCCACGAAAGCACAAAGAGCTGAACTTCACTGGGATTTCTCTTTTACATGGACACAACAGACACATGTTAAATATAGTGCACTAAAAACAATCCTTCCTAAGCATATAAGAGTTGAGGTCTGTTCAGTCCCGTGAACTAGTTCTACTTCTTCTTTCACCTGATTTTTCTTCAGCTCTTTAGGAGGTTACTACCTTTGCGTATCACCTTTATCTGAGTCTCTCTAGATTCACTGTCAGCTCTAAAGTGTTTCTCTTTTCAGTTGCTAAACATTGATACTAAATCCTTTGCCAAAATAATTATTCAAATGGCAACTATTCCATATGCCTTCTTACTTCACTGAAGAATAACAGTGTAATTCAAAATTAGACCATAAATTCCTCCTGAAAAACCTTACACCATATTTGAATCATAACAATAACATACAAATGTATTCTAGTTTTACACTCAACTTGCCAAGAACTCTTCAGGAAACAAGTTGTTACTATTGCATGTCTTGCAAAACTAATACAGGTCCTTGAAAACCAGACTGCACGGAGGTTAAGAAGGCTAGGTGCTCCTCTCCTTCCTCCAAATAGTTAGGAGTTTTTATATAAACTCAGGGGGCTACTTCTAACTGTGAAGGCAAGAAATTTGTCTTCCCCAGGATAAACAATTTTGTAACGTAAGAACTTAAGAATGCCACCCCCCCCACCCCCGCCCCAGAAATAATGAACACGCCTTTATTCACACCCTTTTTTGCCCCTCGTCTCCCAAGAAGTCCAAAGATGAAAGTCTGGTATATTAAAGCCACGTGTGTATAACAAGTTAAGAATGGAGGTTCAGCAAAGAGCACTAACTATCGCAGTTAAAGTAGCAGAGTGATATCACTACAACGGCCACACAGTGTTTATCACAAAAATACCATTTTCCCCCTAAAGATCTGAAATACACAAGAGCTTTGCACACAAAGTTTTCAGGAATGCTTCATCAGCCCAATGCCACATTTTGGATTGCTACATCTCTCGCAATGCATCACAGATTAGTTTCGCTGACATGCATGAAGCATGTCCTGAAACACTGAGAACAACTAGATCTCTCTGTGCCACTTCCAACAATACCGTATTGCTAAAAACGCGCCTAAAATATGTGCTGACATTTGCAGTAAGTTTTTAATGAGAGCCATTTCTTAAGCTACAATCATTTGCTTTTCATAATTTGATTAAATAACATGAGACTATAACCTTGTAACTTTAGTCTTCCGACTCAGTATCAACTAATCTCTCATTGATTCCCATGCATCACAAAATGTACTTCCAGAACACTAACCCACTTCGCAATACTAATAGTTATTTAACTGTAAGGGCACACGTGCTAATATATAGCTTTTTGCTGTTTTATTTGAACCAGATGTTGCGTATTCTTTTCATTTGTTTGGTAGTCATTTTTATGAAATCCAAAATATCAAGCATTGCACATCCTAGGAAAATGATACAGTAACTGCATCTGAGAAGTCACACACATGGCATATATGCACAGAGAGCGCCATGGCTGCACACTTAAACACCATTAGGTACACAATTTTTTTCTCTCTTCGTTTGTGCCCCTGGGGTTTGTTTGTTTGCTTTAGGAAGCACTGAGCACTTCCAGAATAAAGGAATTAAGTAAAGCTAGCTAATAGAGCTTTGGATACTATAATATTAATATACCCGTCCAAAACTGTAAATCATTAGGAGCTGCAGTTTGTAACTTTCCACTTGAGAATCTGCTTCGCTTTCTGAGCTGACTTAGCAGACATGAATTTGTTACAGAATCCATAGCCGGAAACGAACTGCTAAATTCGCCATTTAATGACTGCAAATAGTTTTAATCAGTCAGTTCAACCATGTTCAAAGAAAAAACCCTGATGTTATGATTACTTACAAGAGTACTATTACTAATACAAGAAAAATCTGCATTGGCATTTTACAGCGCCAACACGTTTGCATTGCTACTGCAGGAACAGAAAAAAGTTGATATATCAAGTTCATGGATGATAGTTGCAACTATCCTAGATGACCAATGTACAATATTCAAAAGTTAACACCACACCTAGAGTTTATTAATGTTTTTCATCATTCTGCACTACGGCAGTTACCACAATCATTTTCTTCCAAAAAAATTAGAATAAGCATAGTTCTAATAAATCAGAATAAGCATAATAAAATTAGAATAACCAGTGTTACTATACTGTAGAATACAAGAAAATAAGCAAAAACTGTGCACTATATAAAATACTTTTAAGTTATACTTCATTAGAGGTGTTCAAGAATTGATGGAGTGGACTATACTATGCATAAGCTCTAATAAAATTGTCCCCAGCCTATCAGTGTCCAAATTGCATATATTCTCCGAGTGGCGACATACTAACCTTTCGCCACTCCCAAGAGAGGTGGCGAGTTCTCTTGAGGGGTTCTGTCAGGCTCCTGGGGAGGTACAACCATAGCAAGTGTATGCACCGGTACACGTGGAACCTTAAAACAAAGCCACAGACACACACTCAGGTAAAAAAAACCTTTTGAATGGACCAGATCTTGAAGTGTTAACACAAAGATACATTTCTACAGCAGACCTCCATTCCACTCCTCCCAAACTGTGTACGCTATGCTACCTCTTGGTATGTCCTGTCCCATGCTATTTTATTGTGGATAATATGTCAAAGCTAACTATGTTACTCTTCACAAAATTCCAGGCTGCGTAGGCTGGAAAACTGTTAACATCTTTAGGCTTTTAATCAACTAACTCCACTGGAAAGCTACCTCTCCAGCCTGCAGAATTCTAAATTTACACAATGTATTTTCTTTCATATAATAACCAAAATCAGCAACAACATTTGAGGGGTGCTGTCACAAGGGTTTAGAACTGTTGAAACAAAATACTGAGCAAACACAACCGGGAAAATAGTATTTTTTTGAGATACTAGGTTTGGGACTATCCCATCTAAGGAGCAGGAAAGGGAACAAAGCTCATGCACTCTTCAGGACACTGCAGACAGTATCAGTCGGCTTTCTCACTCTCTACCATTTTCAAACGCATAGACTTTTTAAAATTCTTTCCACTGTATATGTTCACATCTAAATTAACTTCAGAAGTTAACTACTAAGGAAGTACTTCTTTGCAACATTCATGGTGATATTTAAGGAAAATTCCTTATGCCTTACCTGAGACTGATCCTGAGATGGAGGTGTGAGCTGAGACAAGTCTGCTGCAGGAACTGACAAAACATTGTTTGGGTAATCCAGCAAGTAAGAAACAACATTTGTATGTCCTCCTTTGGCGGCTTCAATGAGCATTGTTGAGCCATCCTGAAGTGAGATTTTGGAAATAAAAAGCCAGAAGATGAATTTTGCTATCTGGTGTAGCACACAAGATATGAATTAGACCATTTAAAATTGCACATTTACTAGTCCATTAAATCAACTACGTGGTTCTTTCAGTACCTATGATAAATGCATAGTTTTAAGTCAATACCTTGAGCCGATGAGTAGGATCTGCACCATGAGCCAGAAGGAGCTCAACAACTGCCAGGTGGCCTCCCGCACATGCCAGCGACACCACCGTGTGGTCATTATTAGCTGTAGCCCTGTTAACATTGGCACCTATAAAGAGAAGATTTCAGAATTAAACACAAGGAAATTCTTTTCAAAAGAAAGTATTCCAGAAAATACTGTACTTGATGATAGAGATAAACTTTCTCTTCTAATCTTCCTAATTCACACACACACACACTTCTGGGGTAAAAGCAAGGCATTTTGAATAACTGATGGCTTCTACACATCATCCTCCTCATCTTGTAAAGACAAGGCAGTAATGACAGCAACAGCAGGCCTCGTAAGTGGTAAGAGAGAGGGAACACGTATGGTGTACAAAGCACAACTTTTGAATTTTCATTCTAAGCACTTATCAGCATCACTACATCATGCAATTTTTACTGTTTCAGACAGTACTTGAGAATGTGTTTTTTCTGAAGGAAGGAGTGCTTTTTTTAAGAAACTACTTCAAATCTATTTATTAATCTATACAACAGAGCAGGAAAAGTAACTAGCAAAATATTTTGTGATTCATTGTATCATGAACTAAATGAAATTCAAAAACCCGTTAATGGTTTGACAAATGCTCATATACACATAACCAGATTAATTTTGCCAGAAGGATCACAAACATGCAGAATTGTAAAGTGGTATTTTAAAGTTTTTTAATTAGTTATTTAAACTAGTATATTACCTTTGCTAATAAGGAATTGCACAGTGCATAAATGACCAGCTCGTGCAGCCTTCATTAGTGGGGTTCTCCCACCTTCAGATTCATGCTCCTATTGTAAAGAAGAAATAACAGATGTATAAATGGGCAAAAATTATACCATTGTTTCAGCTTTTGAACTATCTCATGGGACCATGGGACCAGAATTACATGTCTCAGTAGATGATCTATCTTATAAGCTGACTGTAATCAATATAAATTGACTGGAATCAATTTACATGTTACCTTAAATACTGAATCACACTGTCAAAAAGCATTAATACCACATCCGTACTGTTATCACAGAAGTTTCCCTACTTACATACCCCTTTTTATTTTAATATTCAGATGCGTAACATACTTGAGAACAGTAACATCTTCTTTCCTCCTCGAAAAGGAACTACTATTTAACACAAATATCATCCAGCATCAGGAAGTATACAAGTAACTATGAACTGATGTGCAACAGTTCTGAGAGCTGTCACACGCTGCATGCCAGACCTTTAAAATTGCAATAATGTCTGAAGTGCAGACAACATTTTTAAAACACGCTGAAGAGGATCAGCAATAAAAATGAGACAAATCACTGCAGGTCACAAAAAGTCTCTGAATAAGAGGATTGGAGAATAAAGCAGAAAGAAGACAAAAGGATGATACAAACCAACATAAAAGGAATGAGCAACAAGAACAATTTTCTAATTTAAAAAGTTTCTGAATACTGGAAAGATGTGGCTGAATACAACTGTATTAGAGAAGTTACAGAACTAGAAAATTTGCCTGCTATGTAGACATGATCAATACCACAAAGAATGCTGACTAATCAACCCTCCCACAGAAACAAGGGGAGAGAACATCATCTTCCTGGGAGTGTTTGTATTTGCGCTCTGAATATTCAGTCTGATCCATAATATACTAGGACCATGGGGTTTTTTAAATTAAATATCTGGGAAGCCAAGCTCTAAATTCACTATTTACTTCTGGAATGGCATGTATATCTGACAGCAAAAGTTAACATTTAGTACTGACAGTGGATGATACTGCTATTAAAAATATAAAAGGACAAGAATAGATTTAACAGAACAAATCAACTCCTTCCCATAGTATTGCTGAAAACTCTGCATATGTCCTTTGACATATGGCTTGCTTTGGTTGCAAGCTGCACCTTAAGTCAGCTTTCTGTTCATACACTCGAGGAAGAAATCTCTTGACTGGATCTTCTATTGGAGACTGACCCCATGCAGAAAATACAAACCAATCCTTTGCCGTAACAGGGGTTACGCTACCCTTCTCCTATGCTCTTTGGAAAGAACGGAAATGCTCTGCTCCTGCGCCTTCTTAAGAATTTTGTATTATTGTGCACCGCTTTAACACATATTTAAACTCCACATTAGTGCTCTTATTTCTTTGCTTACTTGGTAGTATAATGCATAAGTGTGAGCAGGCAGATAGGAAGTCTTACGGACTTACTACTGAAGTTACCTCTTTTTTTTTTTTAAATAAGTACATTCCACTCCCAGGGCAAATGACTGCTTAGCTGTCAATAAATATATGCATGCTTTTGGATTGTCTGCATGTCAGAAATATTTGCAAGACATGTAAAGCTAATTATGTTAGTATGTGGCCCTATGATGTGCAAGAATTAGTAGCATGCCCTTGAGCTCTGATGCTTACTCTGGTATTTGGCATAGTTCTTCCCTCCTCAGCCACTGCCAATAAAAAAGCCAGATGCTGCTGTTTGCCTTATGCACAGTAAACCCCTGGTACTGCCGGCAAATCACTCACAAAGCAGCTACGGATACAAAGAACTACTGAACACCATTTCACTCGCTGAGCAGGACCAGAACATTACTGCCCAAGCAATTTAATACACATGTCTAAATCCCCATTGATGCAACACCAAAGCTGGTAAGAAGCAAAATTTATTTTAGGTCATCTTAGCTATATTCAAGATAGTGAAAAGCCATCCTGTGTTGCAGGATGCAGCATTTCAGATAACTAGCAGTAACATATCATTATTTGCAACATTCTCTACTCCTAACAGACTTCACTGTTTAAGACTTCAACACGGATGTCAGGAGGCTTCCTCATTTAAATGCAATGCAGTTATTCTGCCCAGTTTAACCAACTGTCACTTCATCAAGCAGGCAGAACGTGATCCTCAACTATTACACACTTCAAATACTTGCAGTATCATACACATCATCAGACCAGCCAAACTAAACCATTTGTGTGCCCACCTGCTGTAGATCTTCAAAAGTTATTGCATTTTGATGGTATTTTTCACATCAGAAGATAGAAATGCATATTTTATTTTAAGATTAAATTAATTCTATGACTTCAGCACTCTATTTAGCCCTAATAAAGGCTAGCAGATAGCATCAACTCAAGCTTTAAGGGAAAGCATCTAGAACAAGCCAGAATAAGAAGCTGAGCCAGTGCAATGCCTTTTTCTACTCACATCCTTTCTTTTACCTAGAATGGCCATAAATTTTAAAGATTTTTTTATTTTAGCTGCAGTAGATAATCAAAATCAGGACAGAGAACATGAAAGCTGTCCAAAAGCATCCCCCATCAGCTTTCCAACGCACTTCTTCCTTGTATTAATATGGAGTATATGCAAATGCTTATTTTCTAAGAACAAAAACTAGCAAGGAGTACTCATTTCCAAAGACAATTTCCCCGGTTATCTGCACTGTAGGACTCACCACAGTATTCTGTCTCTCTTCACTGCTCCAATCCTGAGAAATATTGCAGTTAGTACAATCAGAAAGAGGTATAAAGGAGAACACCTATGCCAGCTTTGACTAGAAAAGCCATTCTCTAAACACTTGAGTGATGCACTCTCCTGCTAATTCTGCTTGAATAAAAAGAATGCCTGAGAAGAATTTTCTGTAGGTTTGGATACCAGATAGGAAGGAAGGGGAAAGCAAAAGTATTACCCAAATCAGGTAAGAGTTTACATTATCTGCACCTTTTCCACTGGGACTCAAAAAGGAGATGAGAATCCAGTCAGTAATAATTATTTCCTTTCTAGACAAATCAATACTTCAGAGAGCAGAGCAAAAGCAGTGTCATCAGAAGCATCTTATGACAATCACTGACTTTTTTTTTATCCTTGATTTCGAGTTCTCTGTTTTAGGCAGAGATCAGCTACATAAGGGCTTTTCCCCCCCTATTATTCTCCTTGGTTCACAAGTATTCATGTTTGGCAAGTTTTATGCACTAGGATATTTTTTTCGAGTTTGTTTCCAATGCCGTATGTTATTTAAAAGTTCTAGAACAAAATTTGCATTTTCAAAGTAAAGGTCCAACTGCTCTCTTCAATTCTTTAACAAGCCTCTCTCATCCACAGCAACAGTGAATATTTAACTGAAATCTAAATGTTATTCTAAGCAAAATGATTTAGACAAAGTTTTTGGTGCAAGACAATAGCCAAACAATACAGTTGTTAACACTATGCCACTTTCCTAATTTTCAAGAGTGAACTCCTATCAAGAGAAACAGTATTCTAGCAGTCACCAACCTAATTGTCCCAGATAACCTTCCAGAGATACAAACCAGTATTTCAGAGGCACCTAAAAGCTCAACTAGGCCTCTAGTTTAAAGTAAGTATCTGAAAAGGGAAGACCTTACAGGAAGCTACATACATACCAATAGGTTTAACACAGCTACTTATGCTAATAGACTCAATGAGATAACTTGGTGCATTTGTGAAGGCTGATACTGTTTTTTAAAAAGAGAGTTTTAGAAAACCCAACAGAAGGGAAAATGCAGGACAAAGATGACATGTCTAGTCTACACAGCGAGTCTTTGTATTTTTGAACAAATTTAGATGCCTTAAAGCCATGCTTGTTGTTAGCATGTATCCTGAGGCTGCAGCTTACAAGCATCAAAGGGCAACCTCACCTGATGCTTGCCCGGCTCTATGCCCTCCAAAATAGTCTTCTTTAAGTCCTCCTGCTTGTCCTGCGGAAGGAAAAAGAAGAACTCACGGCTCTTGTTCTACAAATAAATGTTGTTCTTGGTCATGAAGACCTGGAATGTGAACCTAAATGAATCAGATCCACCAGCTGAAAACTCTGTTTTGCTGGAATTAGGCAAGCAAGCTCAAAGGTAAGACCAAGCAATGCAGCTCTCGCCAGTTAAGACTCCTACCACAAGCCATTCAGATTCATGAAGAGAGCACAAAGGTCATATACAGCATCTCGTTAAACACAAGATGACTTTTTGTTCACTACTGGCAAAAGAGAGGATTTCATTGTACTTTGCACCATCCAGAGACTGCAACACAACATCCAAAAGGTGTTAACTACAAAAATTAGCTTCACATGTCCTACAAGCTTTTGCTTTACTTGTAGAAGACTGAGAGCCAAGTCTAAAAAGACCTGAAATCCCTGACCTTCCCCTGATGGTTCAAGAAACAATATGGAAAAACATGACAGCTTCTCAGATCCCTCACTGTAACGACAACATAGCTACCTTCAGCATGGTTTCATTCAAAACCATAAAGTATTGGCTACTTTTGTAGATTTTTAAATGCTGCCTTATGCACACTGCATCAAACACGCAGTGCATCATACACACATAAAGGAAGGTGAGTTTCTAATTAAGGAGTCACGTTAGTGTAGGGGATGTTATCAGCTGAAGGCAAAGCAACGATCCCTGCAATGACAAAAAAACATCCGTCTAAAAATATTTTGTCATAGGGCAAGAATAAAGAGGTAGTCTGCATGCCTGTGTTTGTTTATTTATTTATTACAACTGGAGTTATACGGATGCCAAGTAGGCAGTTTAAGTCTTTTAAGGAAAGCCACGCGTGGAATTTTAACAAGTATAAAAAAGCTTTGGGGAGAACTTGACAGTGTAAAATGAGAAGAATGCAAGGATGAAGCTGCCCTCAGGGGTTCTCTTCCATCTCTCAATTTCAGCATAAAAACACCCATATATCTTGTAGTAGAAAGGTAAACTGCATCACTAGATCAACTCTCCTGTGCAGTTCCTCATGTACAGCTGCAAGGCAGCCCAGATTAGAAAATCCCAATTTAAAACTCTTTTCTGTACTTCCCAGCTGAGAAAAGCTGGGATCTTCTCCCTGTCCAAAAAAGAACAATCTCTCTTTTGTTTTCAGCTACACTGAAACAGGCAAAGATGCAACCACCTTGACAAGAGCAGTCTCGCTTTCAAAAAGGAGAATGGAATCTCCAATGTGCAGCATTTCATCCAGGTCTGATTCTACATTAAAAGGGAATAGGCATCCAAACAGGCACTTTTAGTTTATAGAAAGGTATACAGCTTAAAAGCAGGATATTACCTCTCGTTAAATATCACCAATACTCTTTATGAGCTTTACAGTCCTTAACCTAGTTCCTGTGGGAGTATACATGCACCATGCATGTCTTACCTTATACAAGCTTTGAGATGAAGGTAACTGCTAGTAAAGACATAAAGAAAAAGAAGAAAGAAAAAAAAAAGAGAACTCTCATAGGAAAAACAAAAGTCTCCTCTCACCTTTGAGATTAGGCAAATCCTTACCACACAGGTAAATAACTGTATTACTGAAGTGCTGGTTATTTTTTCCTGAAGCTATTAAACCATACCACTGCTTAGAAAAAATGCTTTTATCAAATTGTATTTCAGAGTTCTAATCTCCAAAACTTTACTCCTATTAATCACAAAATCTAAAGTAGGTGTTTTGTCCCCATAAAAAAGTTTGTAAATAAGTAAAATTTACATTTGGTCCAGTGGCAGGAGCTCAGACTAAGACCCTGAAAGTCTCTAGCCCTGCAGGCGATAAAGGAACTAGAATGCAACTAAGGCACAGATGGGATCACAGGCTGAAGTCTTCAGATGTGCCTCATATTAAGTCATTCATATACTTGGCAAAAGCAAGCCGATTTCAGAATGCATACATTAACAAGTAAAGGTGTAGGCCTGCCAAGCTAGTTTTGCTACAGATTTTGACAGCCCAACTTTGTCCCTGTAAGGACATGGAAAAGACAGATGCCTTAAAGAAGGGCATCAGAAAAGCATCAGAATAATTGATAACAAGCCAGACTTCATAAACAATTAGTCACAAGGAGATACAAATTCATCAAAATACCGTAACAATTGAGCAGCTCTCCAGCCGACAGAAACAGATGAGCGTGTACTCTGACACTGTTCATTTCCAGTATAACTTGCCACTGCAGAGTTTTAAGGAAAAATTAACCACAAACCGAAGAAAGTTCATCTCAGCCATCATTTTCTTCTAGTTCTCCTGGTTCTCCTAAAGCCACATTCCTTAATGAATCTAACTGAGCTCTCAAGATCTTCACTGGTTCTTGAACTGAATTATATATTTGATATCTAGGCCAGAGGATCAGTCCCTGAAAAGCAAGAGTTCCCATTTTCTACTTGCAAGAACAGCAGCCTTTTTGTGCTGACACGTGGTGGTAATAATCGCTCCCAGTTCATATAAAACTCTCCAGGGACTAGGATCACTTATCATATAATGATCATAGAATGGTTTGGGTTGAACGGGACCTTCAAAGACCATCTAGTCCACCCCTGCTGCCATGGGCAGGAACATCTTCCACTAGATCAGGTCACTCAAAGCCCCGTCCAACCTGACCTTGAACTTTGCCAAGGATGGGGTATCCACAATTCCTCTGGGCAACCTGTTGCAGTGTCTCACCACCCTCATCTTAAAACATGCTCAAACTTTAGCGCAAGGTTCTATTTTGAGATTGAGAAAACCTCAACTGGACATGAGCAACACACAGGAAATCAGTTCAGTAGAGTGAGCTAGGTAACTTCAGCAAAGTTGGAAGACTTCAGTTTTCGATGAGCACAATACAGGAAACTCCCTGACAGAAATATCTCTTGCCCTCTGCCAATTTGGCTAACACAGCATGAAAGAGGCTCCTATTCACACCTGCAGTCTCAAAGTCTGCACCTCAAATCCCCCTCAGTCCTGACCTCCCGGCAACTGAAGAGAGACCTGAGAAGTCAAGAAAGATTTGAGGTCTTAAAGTAGATTATATGCTTTCCAAATCATGGTATAAAGCTCTGAATTGGGAAGAAACAGGAGAACTGATCGCAACAGATCTTGACAGCCAGTGTTTATTGTTCCTTTAACTCAAGAGCATTTGGGGAAGAAAGATCAACTTTCCTTCCTAAATCTAGAATCAGGGAGAAGAAAAATCCTCAAAAACTATGCTCCTGGCCTTCCTGGTCTGGAAGAAAACAGAATATGCAGGTGGCTCACAAAACAATGAAGTAACAACAGCAAAATCCAGCAGTGACTGCATCTCTACAGATAAATAAAACAGGGCCAGGAGACAGGCTTAGGCATGGGATCACTGATCATTCACACTGCTTATTCCTTTGCAGCCCCCCTGGCACAGTGCTGGCCCTGTCAAGAACCACAGTGCTGGAGGTCACCAGGGACTGTTCCCAACGAGCAGCATGGAAAATGTGACATTAAGTTAGTCTCCACTTACGTCAGAGGCCTTGCACCCTCAAGAACCCCTTCAAGACCTCATCCCACAACCCACGGGTGTCCAATGTATGCTCCCAGTATTGCGTTAAGAAAACACCACGTTGGTGGGCTGCAACTGACATTCTTACAGACACAGGGGCACAGCCCCAGGCTCAATGACCTGCTAGGCCCAGTGCTGCCCAGCATGGATGGGTTCAGCGGGTGCCATTTGTCCTTGCAATCAGAGAACAGCCCTCAGCCCTGTTTTATTTTACTGTTTGAGACATAACCAGTATTTTCCCCAAAAAGGACCACTCCACAATAGGGAGTTGGTTATACGTCCAGCTCCTCAGTGACTGTGGTATAAACCTCAGGTATAAAGAAGGTTTCTGGAAAACAATGAAACATCGGTGAAAGCAATCCCAGGAAAGACTGAAGTTGCAGGATGAAAAAGGAAAGAAAGAAAAGCAACTGCAGATGTACTTTCATTTGCTGTGTCTGAACTCCAAAAGGAGAGCAAAATTAACTAGACAGATGAAGATAGACCAACCAGAGGTCTAAGTCCAGATCTGCATAAAATTCCCTACTCCACCACAGACTTCCTGCGATAACTTGGTGAAATCATCTAACCTCATTTGAATTATTAACGAAAATTGACATCTAGAAGAATAATCTCCCACAGTACTACCAAAGAAGCTTTCTTCATACTCCAGCAGTAAGGCAACACACTTCAGAAACCTTCCTTAGAACAATTACAAAGATAACAAATTTATTCAAAACAGCTTACAACTTCTAACAAAGCAACGCAACACAGAGGTGTGAAAGGAAACTGCTCCAAACCGGGAGCACCTGCCATAAGCATTGCTGCAGTTTTTCAGGCATTTCCCCATTTACTTACAATCAGAACTCAAAACCGGTAGATTTATATGGCATGTCTCCCTTTCACGTGCAATTTTCCTTTGCTTCCTTACTATATTTTTCTTGACAGCTCTCCATTTTGATTGGCAGTACAAGAAAATACAGTAAAATAAAACTTTACTTCAGAAAGGCACAAGATTTTTCTCAGCAATACCGATCACAGCAAGATGCTAAATGCCACAAGCACTACTCACCTTAGTGATGAGAGGAAAAAAATAAAAACGACACAACTCTAATAATTTGAAGTGATATTTAAGCAGCAAACCTTGCATGTTTTTAAAAGTTTATGCATAGCAATTTGTATTTTTTTGTTTCAGGCTTTGCTCCTCACTATGAGATACTTCATGGATTATACCTTTATATAACCAAATACTTAATTTTTTTTTTTTTTAAATACCCAATAAACCCCCCAAAACCTATCCTGCCTCTACTACAGTGGCTGATGCTCCATACCCAATACTGAATTGAGCAAAGTGCAGCAGGCGTGCCAAAACAGCCACAAACACACACACCCCCCCATTAACATGTCCTTCCTCCCTGGTAGGAACATATGAAGCAGAATTTTACTGCAGAAGAATTAAGAAGGCCTGAAAAAAAAGTATATTCACAAAGAAGAATGGAAGTATTATTAATTCACAATTACAGCATTAATGTATTTATATTTGTAAATATAAACTTGACAAAATAAAATACTTTATTTAAGACTGAAATTTAAGTGACTTCCTGAGGATGTTGATTTATCAAATTCAATGATAAACTTTTCTGGCATTCTTATCATTTAAAAGGAACAAAACCCCCTAAAATATCCAGCCAAAACTCCAACTCCCTCTGCAAACCAAAAAAACCACACAAGCAGAGAGTGTGGAAAAAGAAGGGAGAATAGTGGGAGAAAAAAAACAAAAAGGCAACCAAAAGAACAATCTTCCCTGCTTATGCCTTATTAGACATAAAGCTCCTAAACTCCTTTAGAAGACTAATGTTATCAAATTGCTTTCTACTGCTTAAAAGTCAAACAAACATTATATCCCTGTAACTGATGAAGAGGCCGTTTTAGGTCTCCCACTACATAATACGAAAAAAGTCAAGACAATTATGTAAACAACTTAGTTATGATTAAATGCATTACATAAAATAAACACTGTGAAAACAATATGCTAAAACCAAGAGTTACAAGAAAGGAAAGAGTTCTGGAACAAAGAAAAGATCATAATATGCTGGTCATTTAAAAGGCTTAGTTTGGGGTTTTTTGTGTTGTAGTTTTAAGAAGTTAGAGAGGCTCAGTGTTTAGAAACTAACACGAAAACAGAGAAGTAGTAGCTCCTAATACTAAAACATTTTAAATTCAGAGCAGTGGAGCAGGTAAACTCTAATCCACAAGAGTCTGGGAATAATAAAGTAGCATAATGAATAAAGGCAACACAGAAATATAACCTGCTAAACAATTAAACTTACGGATTATACCGAAATAAAGATAATCAACCGTCACAAGTGTAAGCTATTGCTAAAACTTTTCACTTAATGGGTGAAAGATTACTCAATAAGAATTTTTATTTTTTAGACCAAACAGAATATGCAAGGTTTTTAAAAAGTTTCTTTCATGCCTCTTTTCACACCCATATATGAATCTCAATTACTAAAATCATCTTCCTGCTCTGTAAGTATATAAGCTTTGGCATACAGTTTGAAACCAAAGTACTTTCCCCACAAGGTGCAGCAGAAGTCTTACCAAATCAGCACCAGCTTGAAGCAACACATCTGCAACATCAGTATGTCCATTTTCACAGGCATAGGTCAAAGCTGTATCTCCTGTCGCTGTTGTGGCATGAACATTAGCTCCTAGAAACACAACATTAGTTTTTTCTTACTGGACATCTCCTTATCAAGTATTTCATATCAGATAAACACAAAAATCAAGGCACTTTATCTGTGACAACAACTGTATCCTACTGACCAAGAGCTTCCACAGCCCAAGGGCATTGCTCTCATGGTAAAAATTGCTCTCATAGTAAAAATACTCTGAGGAGAGGGGATAAGCCTAGGCTTGGAAAAGGCATGACTGGCAACCTAAGCACTTAAACCTATATGCTCATTTATTCCTACATTCCCTCTACAGCAATGAAGATTTCAGTTGTTACAACAAATAAAAGTGAATCCAGACAGTTGTCTAGACTATCCATTTGACAGGGAGCTGCACGCCAAGGAAAACCAGACAAAATGCATGTTCTTGAATTAGTATTAATACTACAAGACCATACACTTCTACAAATTTCACTTCTTCCCTGCTCTTGAAAATCATTTGCTTTAAAACCATTTTGTTGAAATAATTTGACTAGCTTCATATATGCCAGCTACATGAAAACTATGCATGATTCTTGCTATGTAATGCATTATTCTTCAAAAAAATGCCAATGTGATTCGCTATTTTCTTATTTTCAAGGTGTGAGATATATTTAGAGACTCCCTGATGCCAAAACAAGGCTCCTCAATTAACTTTCTACATTATCAGAAGTGAAGTGCAAGCAGTGTTCCAAGTGAGCTGGTGACAGGTGTCACATGCTGGTATCACTGCACAAAGACACAGTTGTTACTGTCCCTCGATGAGCAGGGAGCATTACTTTCTAGAATTACAAATCCAGACAATTTTATGCTTATTCTTAGAAAAGAGCGTACAAATAAATCACCTCCTGTAACAAGGAACATTTCCAAAACATAGCTCCTTTTTATTTATTTATTATTTTAAGCAGTATTACTGCACTTTAGTCTCTACCAACTTTAAACTGACAGATGAACACTGAAGTGTAATTTTCCCCCAACTCCAGCAAGATCTAATTTTTACTACTGTATAATGTACTAGTAAAATTCATTCATCACAGAAATTCAGCACATTCCAGAATCTGTCTTGCACACTATTTCCCAGGGCACAATTCCTGAAGTACTGGTTATTCAGGGCGACTGACTGCAGATCATCAGGCTCAGTCAAAGCAGGAGTAACATATAAAAATGAGCATTATCTGTATTAACATTTTGTCCTAAATGCAGTTAGCTGGAAACAATGTCCCTAATGAACCTTGATGTTTTTTAGATATGCAACAGAATCTAGTGCTCCATGAGGCACTTTCCTCTGTTAACAGTATCAAACAACATTAAGGTGTAACATATGCTTTTTTCCTTCTTGCTAAGGTATCTGAGAAATACAGTTTCTTGTTACAACACTGCCACCATCAAGCCCAAGTATCTTCTAAATCATAAAAAACATCGACTCTATACTATCTGTGGGCTAGATCATTTGCACTGTACACATACCTGCTGCCAGCAAGTATTTCACCAATTCAAGATGACCCTCTTGAGCAGCTTCCATCAAAGGTGTCGAGCAACCAAGTTCTATATCAGCTCCTGCCTTAATAAGGAAGTCAGCTACTTCAGAAAACCCTCCACAGCATGCCAGAGTAAGAGCTGTTTCCTGCGTTTCTTCTGTCTGTGCATTTATATTTGCCCCTAGGAAACAAAATAGCTGTTATTTTAACTGACCAGACACAGGGTAGGAAAGTGAATGCTCATCACCTCCACAGTTTGGGTGTTGTAGCTTTGCTCAGCAGTTACAGCAATGAGCAGTGACAGCCACACACTACATCAGAGGAATTTGCACAGAATACCTAATGGCAAACGGTCAACACTGCATTCTTCATAACAAACACTCAAGAAATGACAGTGATCTCACCTTGTGCCAGTAGCAAGGCTACCATCTCTTCATGGCCTTCCCGGGCAGCTTCCATTAGAGGAGTATAACCTTCATCATTAACTTCCTCCAGGTTAGCTCCCCTTTCGATCAGAAGAGCTGCTAACTCCACGTGTCCACCGCAAGCAGCCAGAGTGAGCGGAGATTCAAATGAATCTGCAGGCATATTCACTTGAGCACCACTGTCTAAAAGCAAGCGTGCCACTTCCACATGTCCATCCTACAAAACAAAGGTGAACACAAAAATCAGAAACAGTTGAAGTCACTTGATGCTGTAGTTGCAACCACTATCATACTAGGTCTGAAAATGATCCTAAAAAGACAGAGTCTTTTTACTTATGATGGTTCAATTTATGACATAGTTATGGCAATTCTTGGATTAAACTGACATTTAGGTTTCCACCTACATCTAAGTTAGGTTTAAATGCATGAGGGAAAAAAGTGCTAGATGTACATTGGGTTTTTTTTTTTTTCTTCCTTTTTTTGGTCTTTTTTTTTCCTATGACAATCAGAAATATGGGATAAGACCTTCTTAAATATCCAGCAAAATACCTGGGACACAAAAGTAATACAGATAGCAAACAAGTACCACAAGTAATAAACTCACTCCATGACTAAACCCCAAAACAAGAATTGGAAAAAAGATTTTCTTTTTCTTTGTAGTTGATTCATGGCTTCTACAGACAAAAAAGCTCCAACTGGCAGTTTCTAGATCCTGGGAAAGATACCTGCAGAGAAACTGAAGTGGGTTACAATGAGGTAGGTAACAGGAGGAGAGAAGACTCGAATAAATCTTAAAGGAGACTGAAAACTGCCTTGGGGTGAAGCAATCTTTGCCATAGAGGGAAGAGAATTAGGATTGCCAGAACAGGCTGTTTGAGCCCTTACCAATCAAAGCATATAAATGCAGCTGTCAGCTTCTCAAGAAACTATTACTAAACTCCTCAAAGTTACTTGAGATAACTTTGGTTTGTAGAAAGCCACAATACCTCCGAACACAGGAAAATGTAAGGAAGTTTTGGCATCGGGAAAGAAGAAAGAAACACTCACATGGTTTCTCCCTCCCACTTAAACTGGGACCCAAACTTGTGGAACAATTTGAAGAAGAGATCTTGGAAAACCGAAACAGACTACAAGCTACACCTAATGAAGGGGGAAGGCTCAAGTCATGCAAAGAGTGCTCAGTGAGAGCACTGAAGGTCTGAGGGTCTAATCAGAAGACATTTCATACTAGACCTTTCTTCAGCATACACAATTAATAGAGTAACTTAAGGATGGAAAGGGAACTCCCAAGAAGACGACTTGAATTGAGGCATGTTCTTTGTATCTCCCAGTGGAGAGAAAACCACTTGCTGCCTTGCATACTGCAAGTGCATAGGTATTAGGTGCATCACCTTGGTCACTCCATTTGCCATCCAAAGAAATACGGGGTTCTTCCAGAAGGAGTAGACTGTCAGCCAGCTTTGATGATTTAGAGCCCTGTGTCCTGGCACAGGGATTTGACAGTTAAACTGGATTAATTCTTTAAACTAGCCCCACACATGCTGACAGATTTTGCTAGAGAACTAAAGAATACTTCTTCCTGAGGAAGACATAAAAGGGCCAATTTCAGTGGCAAATAGCAGATGTTTTTATGTTGTGTCTTTGGAAGGAAATCTAAATAAATTTGGGCAATACTAAAGGCCAAAAAAAGACATTAGAAGACTTCTCTGCCCAAGGTTCAAGTCAGAGCTGTCTAGGCTGGAGCACTGATACCTAGAGGTGATTTATAAAGTTATAAAGCTAAGAATTCCACTAGTTCCCAAAATTAAAGAACTTCTTATGTATTAAGAACAGCAACCTCAAGCGAACTACCAGTTCCCCATTCTGATCTCACCAGAATTGTCAGCCAGTAACTCAAACAGCTAACACAGAGCTATAGAAAAGGGGGCAAGAAGGATATCAAACACGCAACACTTGTCTTAAGTTGACCACGAAGCAGGTAGTAAGTAACCTGAGATTGACAGCAATCAAGTCTGTAAATTAAAGACAGGCTGTTGTTCTCAGAGAAGCTCACTAAAAGCCAACAACCACCTCATCTAACTAAAGGCATTATCCTAGGCGTGGCACTCTGTCTTGACCAAAACATAATAAAACTGAGAGGCACTTACAATATAATTGATGATCAGAGACCAGACATCTCAGCTTCCTGTATTTGCAGCATTCATTAGTTGGAAAACAGTGAAGACTGGAAAAAGTCACAATAATTTGGTGGAACTGCTCCCTTCTGCAAGGGTGCAGCCAAAAGATAACAAGGAACAAACTCCATCATTCGACTTGGAGTTGGGACTTACAAGGATCAATTTCCTCTCTGTTGCTTTTAAAGGTCAATACACACTCTGTAATGCAAACTAGTCTGAAACATCCAAGAGATGAAAACGTGCAGGCAACCCACACAACTTTATCTTCCCCAAGCGAGACACTTCATAGCCTCCAAGTCAACCCAGTGCTCAGACTGTATCACCGTGAAAGGAAAAAAAAAAAAAAACAAAAAAAAAACCAAAAAAAACCCAAAACACAACCCAAAAAAACACTTGGAAGGTGGGCTGATTAAAACATTTAGTTTGCAGTCATGCTGCATCCTCCTTTAGGTGACAGCATACACCCACTGCAACTGCGTCCCTCCAACAATTCCTTATTGGCACTAGGCTCTCATACAGGGAAGACTATTCAAGGATACTATTACCATCTCACTATTGGAAGACTTCAACACAGCTTGAGATGTTATGATCTGACCTTGGTCACTTGCATCATCACCTCACAATTGCACTAAAAGAACACTTGATCCTCCAGCTCTCAGAAGACTGGAGGAACATTGCAGCCTATCTTCTAAGGATTATAGGCTACTGGGAGCAAATTAGGTTTCCTCCATTCTCTGTGCTTCCTATGAAAACAAGGTCCCTGTTCTTTCTTCAAAGAAGTTTCCCAGCTTGAAGAATAGATAAAAGATCACCTAAGGTCTAGACAAAAATGGTTGCAGATACGTTTTGACACAATAGCACAATCTTCATTAAGATGAAGCTCTTGGAAAGGTAAGTTTTACCTCAATGGCTGCTTTGAAATTATGAGTTGCCCAAGAACTAAGAACTAAACTACTTTTGACCTACTGTTTTATTATCAAAAGAAAAACCTCACAGCACCATTTATAGAAACCTAGAAGAGAGCAAACCATCTCTACATGCAAAACACTTCCTGCAGTGCTGAAAGGACAAGCATACTACATTAGTCATCAAGCTCAGTGCACTTCTGGAAGGCTCATACCATGATGATCTGAGAGACCTTATTTATAAAGACAAAAGTGGAAAACTAACTCTAACACTGCAAAAGAAACAGTGACTTGGGCTCGACCTACTATACTGCACTGCAGATTAGTTACCCCTACATTTAACGTAAGGAGCATTTAAAAAAACAAATCACACTCCCAAAGATTAGAATAATTCTTCCCTATGACCAATTAGACTGAGAAGCTGGCCACCTGTGGTAACTATAGCAAAAGCTTTCTTACAATAAAAACTAACACACACTCACTTGCAGACCCAAAACAGCTTGTTAACAATGGCTCACTTTATTTTATCATCTCTTTTATTCCTCTCTCATTGAAAAGGGAGCAGTACAAATAAACGCTATTTACCATGCAGGCCTCCATTAGTGCCGTGTGCATCTCATCTGTTTTATGTTCTTGATCAGCTCCAGCTTCAAGCAAAAAACGAACCATATCTAAATGGCCTTCAAATGAAACAGATCAAAATAAATAAGCATTTAATATCACAAACTTTTAGTAGTATAGACAGTACACTTAATGAAATAATTTAGATTTTCATAGTTTGCTATTACAATTTTTACGAGTTATAATTTGCAAACCTGCTCTTTTTAAAGTACTCTAAAAAATACCAATGCAAAATGACAGCCAGACTTTAGACAGTCTTTCCCAAAGACACTGCCCAACTATGAGATGAAGACAGATCTCTCTAATTCAAGTTTACACAACAAGAACCTTTCCTTGTGACTTCAAGCTATAAAAGACTGTGCTTATTCCTTATTCAGCTGCATAGTGATGTATCATTTAAGTGTTCCAAGGCAGCATACCACTGGGGGGGGATTATCTTTTAGAGATAGGTTCATGTAGATCGGAAATTAACTTTAAGCTTTTTAATCATAGCATTCACAGATATATTTCTGAGAACTAAGATACACACATTATGTCATACCATGTTATCGGACCCTATTTTTAAAAGCTTCTACTGAACTTTACCAATACTTGTTTTCAACTCTATTAGGCTTCTGTCATTTTAGAATTTGTCCCTTACAAGTTACATATTTTTATCCTCTCAATGAGGATCCTCCTCCAAGACAAAACTTAGTTTTACATAAACTGATAGGAAAACAAGGTAGCTCAACCATCTTGCCAAAGATAATACAGGAAATCTCTAGTCAACTACTATCTTGTATTACATCACCCTCTTAAGTTTCAGGTCACAAGAAACAAGAATGCCCATCCAACATAACCAGGAGTACTATTACTGAAATTTCTCTCTAAGGAGCTACTATATGCTGCAGGAAATCCATGACAAATCCAGATGCAAATTTTCAGATGGGTTATACATAGTATGTATCCTCCAATTCTAACCACAGAGGCCAAACCTCTATGAAAATAGAGGTTACTACGACAATAATCCACATCCTTAAAGCTTTTATCAGGAGAAAAACAATTGTTGGAAATTTTATGGAGGTTTTTGGAAGAAAAAAAAAAACTTGGAAGCACATTGGATTACCATTGCACTAAGTTACTTTATAAAGAAACTTTAAATAGCAAAATAAATTACGTCAAAAGTCCATAAAAGTTCATAATACATAACAATTCATAGACATCCTCCAAAATTACACTGAAGGAAAAGTATCCAGAAATAATACTAGCATTTTCACCCCATCAGGTGTTCCAGGAACTAACTGGAATAGTTAGAACTAACTTCACATTTTCCTAACAACTAACAGAGATGTTTTCAGAACGTGCAGATAGTTGGTGAGGGGAATCTAAGTGAAATAGAGGATGCGGTAGTGGCGGAAGAGGAGAGTGGTGGTGTGTCAAAGCACAAGTTTGGACACAGCCAGTCACAAGTTTTCATTTGCAACATGTTGAATACATGTCCACCACATTTGTACACAAGTAGACAGGCTTAATATCACTATACCACGGATAAGCATTTCCTGACATCGAGTTTAAAACCAAAATCCAGTATACCAAAACTCTTAAGAAAATATTTAAAGTATGGCTGGAAGCTTTAGTTAGATAAATCCTATAAAATAAATTTAAACAAAACCACAAAACAAGGCAAGAGACCATACCTTTATAGCATGCAAGTGTAAGTGCACTTTCTTTGAACTCGTTGGAGTGAGTGTTGATTCCTGCACCATATTCCAGCAATACTCTTGCAACCTCAACATGACCTGCACTGGCTGCTTCCATTAAGGGGGTATGCCCATTCTCATTGTGGTCTTCTATATTAGCACCGGCTTTCAATAGCACCTTCACTATGTCAACAAAGCCCCCAGCACAAGCGTAAGTGAGAGCTGTGTTCCCTGCAGAGAAGAAGTAGTTTACATGAAAGCCCTTTCCATCACCCACTCCTGATATAGGAAAGGAAATTAGTTTTAACAGCTCTGAACAAAACCAAGTACATCACTAGCAGCAGTCTTCTACCTCACAGCGATGTTACTCCAGCCAATAATTTCAGGCTGGGTATAAAATCCCAACACAACTATAATGTGAAAGAGTTTTAATGCTAAGCCAATATTACAAATCAGGATTTTTTTCTTTGATAATTGTGTTTCCTACTTCAGCACACAAAGAGAGATCAAATACATGCACAAAAATATCAATGAGTAATTTTCATGCTCACTGTACAGTTTGGGCAGGGGAGGGTGTTCGGGTTCTTTTGCCTAAGACTGTATCCTGTAATCCCTTGAAAAACTTTTACTGGCTGGATGAAAATAAATTTATAATTTAAAAAACTCTGGTACTGTAAGTGACAGTTAATCACATATGGCTCATGTTTTAAATGCTACAGTCAATTTTAAGGTAAGCTCTGCTTAATATGGCTAAGCATCAAGACAAAAAGAACATTTCATAGTCCAGACACCTGACTTTTTTAAAATTTGAACAAAGTTTAAATTCTGTCTTAATATTACCAGAATCCAATTGCAGGTTAATACTCTCAGCAAGGTTAGTTAAGCTGTGGTCAAGCATCAGCAATGTAGACAACATTCAATGCTCAAAGAATTGTACCTCCTCTTTGGTAAAAAGCAAGACTGAAACAACTGGTCTTGAACAGATGTGTCCCATGGTCTCCTTGCTGGGTAATTTTGGATTATACAGATGAGAAAAACTAAACTTCATGTATTTTTCTGGTCATCTAACACCACAGTGGTTTTCACAGGAATAGTGCTTTCCATTACAGTTTATATTAAAACCACCTTTAATAATGGCCAGGTAAGACACTAACATCTGCTATGTATCTAGCCTATTCTTAATAGTTCCTGTTGTGTTTTCTTGTAAATGAAACTGTCAGACAAAACCACAGATGTTCAGAACAGCTGCACGTCTTATGTGCCAGTCTTATTAATTCTTCGTGTTCCTGCTTCCCAATTACCTGTTGAAGACTGTGCGTTGACATCTGCACAATGAACAAGGAGAAGTTTAACAATATCTACATAGCCTCCGCTGGCAGCTGCCATTAAGGGCGTTATGTCTCCTTTATTCCCTCGATCTTCAACATTTGCATGCATTGCTAGCAGCACCTAGAGAAAAAAGTTCAGTTTAACGAATAAATTGTAACACCAACATTTTGCTTTTTTTCAGTGGGGCTTGTGAGAATGATTCCCCAGCCAGCCGTGACATCCCCTTGCAGTAATACCCCCGACAGCGAAGCACAATGGCACTCCCCAGGACCATTTATAATTACTACCTGCACTGTGCTCTGCTTCAGGAAATGCTGGTTTTCTACATTTGTTCATATCTGCTAAAATCAACATTAAGTTACAGTGCAATACTGACATTTTCAAAAGTCACACAGCAATTCGCTAACCAGAATGACAGCAGAGAACCTGCAAACTTGCATTAATGACCACAGCACACATCGGGTCAAGCTTACAAATAAACTGTTTTCTCCCTGTACTCTTGCCTGGCACCAAAACATGAAGCTGGCCACTTTCTGAGAACTATCACTTAAACATCTTCAAAGCAGCACAAATTCTGCCCTTAGATACATAAATATAAAAGGCAAAAATTAACATGAATTAATGCACTCTTGATACAGATGTGACAAAAAAAAAAAAGGATTGAGTGACTGAGACATGAGTTTTTAGAAGGTAACCACTTGTAGTGTTTAATTTTGCTGCTATTTTAGATCCTCTTGCAGTATCTGCTTGGCAGAACAGCTTGACTGCATCTAGAACAATGCCAGAAAAGTAGATACATCGTAAAACACAAGATACATTCCTCAGACAACTCCCTTAAACCTAAAGGCATATATGATAGCATTTTTCATTAAAAAGACAAATGATAACTGGAAGCCCACAATAAACTGTATTAACTGATACTCTGTTCAGATTATAAAAAATTATTATAATCAGAATAGCTAAAATGTTTACCTATCAAACAACCCCCTTAGACAATGCTTCACAAAGGTTTAGTTGTGATTATATTTGTTACTTACTTGTGCCAATTCATAATATCCTGCTGA
>NW_009190778.1:47449-74566 GCF_000690835.1 Fulmarus glacialis
CAGGCCAAGCAAAGGAGACTCTCCCCTTCTTCAGTATGTTCATTTACGCTTCTTCCTTCATCCAACAGCTTCCGGACAGCATTTACATCCCCATCTGAGCAAGCTTCTGCCAAACTGCGACTGGAAAATCAGTTACCACAGAATAAGCAAAAATAAATCTGCAATAGGTGGGTAGCTTTCCTATGCAAGGAAGAAGTCTTTAAGTAAAGACTCATGACACTAGTACTAAGCCTTACTAGAAAATATACCTTACAGATATTTTTTTTTTTAAAGAAAAAGTATATATATATATACACACACACACACATATTATTTCCATAAATGAAACAGAGATAAAGACCTTGCTTATGTCTAAATTAGCTCTTGTTCTCATCAGTTGCTAACTCACATAAGCTCTCATATAGACTAGATGCAGAGAAGAGTGCTCAAAACCAGGTAATTTGTGGTGTTTGCAAGATACAGAAGTAAACCTCACTGATGCTATTCACACTTCGGTGGAATGCCAGATGCAGAGAGGCTATGACCACAACAAATTACTGACTATAGGTACCAGGCAAATTTCTAGTAGAGATAAAGCCAAAACGTGAACAGCCTAGTATCACAGAGACCGCTAATACTGAATACTGCAATAAGACAAACTTCTGACTGTTGTCTCTCCTGTAGTAGGACGATTTCCTTCTCTGCCCTAGCCCAAAGCTTTTTTCTTTTAATTGAAAACACCAGTTTCTTAATTTAAGCAGCCATTTCCAAGAAGAAAAAAAACTTACCTTACCTAATGACATCTTAAAGGAAGAAAGGAGAGGAGCCTCACAGAAGTTTACTATGTTTCCTTTCATGCACTATTAAAAGCATATTACAGAAGTTTTCAGATGGATGAAATCAGCCAATTGAACTGCACATTTTTTAAAGAGCAATAACAGCAGAAATCCTACATGGAACACTACTAACTCATCCTTAAAAAAAAGCCTTAAGAGGTAATTACAAGCTAAGAGTTAGAAGGAAAAGACAAGACAAACCCCAGGTTCTTGGAAACTCAGAATTCTATAATCACTACTTTAACCATCATTACCTCTGAAGTAGAGAGAATAGCTATTTCCCCCAAGACCTAGGAAAGTACACTAAACAAATCTTGAAATAGGTGAGCTGAGCTTCAATTTATTTCAAACCAAGTCACCTGTCCTTTAAATCTTTTTCTGTACAAAAAAGAAGTCTAACAGCAAAGACAACTGTTAATGCACTACTAAACGCAAGTGTAAACAAGAGCAAGTCATGCTCAGTACCAATTCAGTTACACTTCTCCAACTGATGATATAATTCTATTTAGAAATTATATGCAAGGAATCATGGTCCCTCAGCCACTTGGAACCAAACTACAGTTAATGCCCTGGTGGGAGGGGGAAGGGAAGAAGAGCCTTCTGTTATAAACACTAGAGGACTGTATGTGATGCATTCCTATCAGTATATTTTATTTGCAAAATATGGAAGCTTGTTTCTTGAAACAAAAGCTAGTATACTCAGATTGAAAGCCTCAAATGTCTACTTTTCTTCTGTAAAAGATAGTTCACTCAAGAAATTCACTCACAATGAAGAAAGTATCCATCTGAGCACAAAGTTCCCTCAGGAAAGCATACAAGTTTCAATTTTCAATTGTTCAAAGACTGTAATGGTTAAACTCTGGTAAGTCTCTATTTTAAAAGGAACTCATTTGCCATATACCCCAAAATGAAATAAACTGTGCTAGCAGCTGCTAGATAAAAGCTGAGATCTGACCTGAAGAGAATATCCAGTATCTGATCACTTACATTTGCATTGTAATCACCAAGTATTTTAAGTAAAATAACTGATATTTTGGTTAAGTTTATTATTTGGCTACATAGTCAAGTCCATATACTGAAGCAATGGGATCCCACTAAAAGGCTGCAGGACACTATCAAATCTGCCACCTTCTCCTGGGAGGCAGTAAGGACAGCTATGTGCTTACAGCACAAGCAGTCACTCAAACAGCCCTGCTGCAACCCACACGTAACTGGGCATTTACAGCTCGGGTTCCCGTGTTCAGCTGTGAGGAGAGGGTGGGGATTTATGCACTTCTGCACACACATAGTCTAGCCTTTAGAAATGGGAGCCACCCAACACCATAATCCATGAGACAAATCCTGAAACAGATCCATCATTCTCAGAAGATGACCTTAAACCACCTCATATAATACAGAACTGCTGTGAAACCAAATATGCTCTGGGAAAAAGCTATTAAAAACAAGACTCTTAGTTGATTCTAGTTGACCCAGGCACCTCAAGACGTCTCCCAGTTTGCTCCCTGGTCAGGTTCCCTTTGAGGTATTTCCAAGGCATTTAGTAGAAGTGGCAAGAATGACACTGGGATGCTCTTCCAAATGAAGCACAGGATGCCGTTGACCTTTGCTCCAAGAGTGCATTGCTGGCTCATGTTCCACTTGTTGTCCACCTCGAAACTCAGGTCTTTTTCCAGCCATTCAGCCCTCCCTATCTGTACCAACGCACAGAGATATTCCTCCCCAGGTGCAAGACTCTGCACTTCCCTTCGTGGAATTTCATGAGATTCTTGCTGGCCCCTTTCTCCAGCAGTCAAGGTTCCTCTGAATGGCAGCAAAACCATCTGGTCCATCAACCACTCCTTTCAGTTTTGTATCATCTGCAAACTTGCTGAGGATGTACTCTGTACCATCACGTGGGTAACTGATGAAGGGGTTAAACAGTACTAGCCCCAATATCATCCCGTGGAGTACGCCGCTAGCAACTTGCCTTCACCTGGACTCTGAGCCTAGTAGTTCAGACAGTTTTCAATCCACCTCACTGTCCACCTACTGGTCTGTACTTCATCAGCTCGTCCCACAGGATGCTGTGGGATACAGTGTGAAAAGATTTGCTAAGTCAAGATGAACAGCATCCACTGCTCTCCTCTCATCTACCAACATAGCCATCTCATTGTAGAAGGCTGTAAGGTCAGGCTTGATCTCCCCTTTGTAAAACCATGCTGACTACTTCCCATCATCATTTTGTACTCACTGTGTTAGGAAATGGCTTCCAGGAGGATTTGCTGCATCACCTTTTCATGGACTGCGGTGAGGCTAACCTGCCTGTAAGTCCCTTGGATCTTTTTTCTTGCCCTTCTTGAGAGCAGGGGTGACATTTGCTTACTTCCAGTACTCAGGAACCTCCGTCATTCCCCATGACCTTTCAAATAAATTGAGACTAGCCTCGCAGTGACATCAGCCAGCTCCTTCAGTACTCATGGGTGCATCCTATCAGGTCCCATGAACTTGTCCGCTGGACTATGTCCAACCTGTTTAAATGCTCCCTGACCTGATACCAACCAAGGGCAAGCCCTCCTTTCTCCAGACTCATCTCAGGGGCTCGGGATTCCTGAAAGCAAATCTCACCAGTAAAGCCCAAGGCAAAGGCAGCATTCACTACCTCTTCCTCTTCTGTGTCCCCATCACCACCTCCCCTGCCATATTCTGAGGCAGGCCCACATCTTCCCTCATCTTCCATTTGCAGATGATATACTCACACTAGTATATCTTGTTGCCTTTCATGCCCTTTGCCAGATTCAACTTTGGTGGGCTTTGGCTTTCCTAACCATGTCCCTGTATGCTGGAACATTGTCTCTATATTCCCCATGGGCCACCTGGCCTGCTTCCACCTCTTGTATGCTTCCTTTTTATGTTCAAGCATGCTTCCCCCAGCATATTTTCATCTCCGCATGTTTTGATCCACAAGTAATTTCGTTAGCTCCAGTTAAGAAATGAAACTATATTTGTTCTACATTTGTACTTATATTTTGAGCAATGACTCAAGACTACTGTCCTTACCGTAAGCACTTTGTTTTGCAAATCCCAAGTCTGAATTTCAAGAGGACATGCATATGAAAGGAAACTTAAGACTTTCAATTTTTGATCCTAGATCTGAAGTTCAACACAATATGCAGTCACACCATCCCAACAGTTTAGGAACTATCTGCATCACCAGAGTAGAAAATATTTCAGGACCCCTAAAGATGCTTTGGAATTACCAATGTAGAAGAAAGCTTTTGACGACATAGGACAAATCCTCAGTTCTGTCACCATGGGAGTTAAATGCCGTCCTCGTTAATTATCAGTTACAAAAAGTTATCAGATAATATAGTTTCATTTTCCCCTAAGTTCCTGAGCAAGATCCTGGGGCAAATCGCTGCCCTGTAAGTATTACTATTCTCTTCCAACTTTTAATACAATGAACTAGATTCATTAGTTTCCAACAAAGTATGCTGAGGCAGTAATTAGAGAACTATCACCAACTTTTCTACAGCTAAGAATTTAACCCGTTTTTGAAAAAGAAATCAACTGTCTAGTACACAGAAAAAGCAGCAGGTTAGAAAATAACAGTTTTTTGTATTTTTCTCTTACACTTTGAAGTGTAGGATCTGATGGGATCTTAGGGTAGTTACACCTTCAGATTCAATAACTTTGCTTCTGCTAGTAGTAAAGCAGATACATTACCATACTAACTATAAAATTGAATTTGAAATTACAAATACAAATTTACATGCTATAGCTGGGAAACTGGGGATGGGAAGCGATCAATACATACTTGTCCACTTGTCCTGCATTGTGATTGTTCTCTGCTCTCATCCGCGTCAATGCAGCAGCAGCTTCATCCAGTGCACAGCTGACAGAGGACGTCAGTCTTCGGAGAACCTCAGGATCTGCGAAGGCTTTACCATCGGCAGTGGACAATTTACCAATTCCTTCAGTGTACGTTCGTTCATCAGTCAGGTTAGTATGAAAGTCACACAAAAGAAATGCAAAGACACTATTTTAGATTTCAGCCACATGCACTATTAGTTAAAAATCATTTGCAAACATGCCAGAGAATCAGCTACTTAAAAGTAACTGTTAACATTTGCCTAAGACCTGAACATTTAATTAACTATAATATGGCAGTAAGAAAAGTATTTTTCAACTGGCAGCTTCATTACCTGTCCCAAATTCCCAACTCATACCTCTAAAGAATTAAAAAAAAAATAAATAAAATAAAAAAAAAAATATCTCGGGGGAATAAGGATAAGTCTAGGGGTCAAGCCCAAAACCAGAAGTTTGGGAAACAGGTATTCCACAGGCTTGGTTTAATACTTTCTGAATGTGAAGAATTTTCCAATTTAAAATGTAAAGTTATTATCCCTTTCCCACCCAACTCCACCCAAAATGAAGTGGACTTATCTCTAATATATATTTTCTTTTTTAAGAGTAGGAAAAAATTTTTAAAAGTTATTAGCTTAAATTCCCAATAATTCAACATTCTAAACTGCACAGCTCTAGCAACACGCACAAAAATTATGAAACAAAATTTCAAGTATTTTAAGTATACTTAAAATCAATGCCCCCTCCCCTCTACACTAACATTACACAGTAGAAATGCTTACTCAAGGAACTTTTTTAACAGCTTCTTTTTTAAAAACAGTTTCTTTTCTGCAAGACTAAGGCAGAAGGCCAATACATAACAGCACCATAAGCAGGTATTTATCCCACTCGTTTACATGGCTGATACAAAATTATGGTACAGCTGTGTAGTTTTACTCCACACAGGTTTTACTGCATGTAGTTCTCACAGCCTTGAGCACAGCCTATTTGACGTATGCAAACGTATCCCTTCCCCCCCCAACACCAAAAAATCAATTTCACATGCTACAAAAAGCTAACAGTTACTGGTTTATATAGCTACCTTCACCAGTGATGAATCAGTAACTTTTCAATTCCTTAGCTGTAAACAGGGTCAAATTAGATATAAACCTCTGAAAATAACACATCTTATACCTCAGAAGATTTGCTATTTTGTATGTGCATATCTCTGCAAGATTGATTTACACCATGTCTCCCACAACCCAGCTTGTAACTATTACAGAAAAAATACTGAAACCATACTTTGAAAGTTTTGAACATTGTCTTCAGACAATGTATCTCCCTAGTTTGAGAGCATCCAATTTGTTTCTCATTAATGTAGGAATCACTACTTACCAAATTTCTCCACCCTGAAAACAATTTAGGCCAGCATGCGCCAGGCACACTCTGTTATATTACCCTATATCACTGCTGCAGTGCTGTTAAGTGTTGGCTTACAGTATTCAAACTCAGTGTTGCTGGAAATGAAGAGTCCCTATCCTGTCATCAAGGCAGACGCTTAAGATGGGGTGCAGAAGTTTACTTGGCCGACTGAAACTGAGCATGGGCTATGAAAGTTGAGATGAGCTGCTTAAGATACTTGGTCAGATCCAAGCACACTACCTCCCTGGCTCCAACATCCTACCTCTGGATCACCTCAGCACTGTCAAGAGGCTATGAAAAGCAATTCACAATAAATTGCCCACTGTGCAATAAAATGAGAAATTACAACTAGATCTGTCCACACCAGTGGTTTTTGAAGACTGTCTAGTGCACTGCAGAGCAATCAGAGCAGAGAAACGTAAGGCCACGGACTCTTGACTCCAAGTACTGGAAGAGGCTACCGGCCACATGCCCCCTTCCACCTCCAAACTGTTGAGGCCGTAACCTTTCTAGCCACTGCTGTTAAATATAGTGAGACTATAAATAACAAGCCTCAAACACCACAGCTCACACCTCACATATTAACGTAAGCTGAATTTGTTGTTGGTTTAAAAGGGGATGTCGGCTCTGCAGTTGCGGCAGGTTGGACAGCAGGGGATAGTCACTGCGAAACTGCACCAGGGATTCGACTTAGTACCAAACACACAGAGAAAGTGATAGTTTTTACATAGATCTGCTTCCCCAGGACAGCTCACAGAGTAAATACACAGACATTTACACTAGCTATTTCTGGTGGCAGTGCTGGCTTACACTAGCTTGCAGAGAACGTAAAAGTTCACTAAGGAAAGAAAGGGAATTAAGTCTTCACAATTCAGCACTGAGGCCTCATCTAGAACCACTGCAACCAAAGCTGAACACTATGGTAAGCAAAGTGAAAAAGTACCCGAGATAAATCCACAGGATTTAGAACAATGACCCCTGAGCAAAGGCTAAAAAGAGTAGATTTAGCTTACAAGGAGCCGTTTCCTTCCACTTAAAAGGGTCTCATGAAGGAGCTGGTAAACAGCTCTACTGCTGGCAAACGAAGTGGGAAATAAAAAGCCCAGTCAAAAAAAACTCCAAAACAAAACAAAAAACCCCAAAAACAAAACAAACGAACAAACAAAACCATCAAAAAACACGAACAAAAAATGGGGGAAGGGGGAAAGAAAAAAAAAAACCACAAGCAACCAAAAAACAGCAAAACACAAAATGACCTGGCTATCTGAAACTAAACTGGGTATCTCAATCACTTCAAATCACTAAGGTAGTAGATCAGACAGCTTACCTAGACAAGCAGAACCTATACTTGACTATTCTCTCCATTTTCAAAGTTTGCTTGTTGAAGCATTCATATCTGGGATTTCTGAAGGCAAGAGAAGTCACACCACAGATCTAAGTCCTGTGTCCTGTAAAGGCAAAGGAACTTCAACCACTGCAGAGCTCCTGCTCCAAAGTATCTGTTTTCATGGCTGGTGGTCTCCTGGAGGACTTACCAACCACAGGTCACTGGCTCTTCCTTCCAGCTGGTAAAAGCACACTGACAGCTCACTACAGTTTCCTACTGTGTTCCAAAAAAGGTGCTATAACCACACCAAGGACTTTCGGAGGGTAAGCTGAAGATGCCTTTTATTTACCTCACCAGCTAGGGCTCAACCGAGGTGCCATCCCCAGCTGTTAATTTCCTACTTTTTTTTTTATACTGCACATGCCAAAACTAATCAACAGCCACAGAAGGCATCAGAGCAGACATTTGTTAGGCTGAATGGAGTAAAAAGGAGATAGACTAGAAGAATTATCACTGCAGATATCCATTCATTTATTTCCCTTTTGCAGGTTTACAGTACCATCTAAATAATTGCTCAGTTTTTACTTCGCTGTGATTTAGGATGACTCTGTCAGAATCTTACTGCTGTAATGCTCACTTATCTTTTAATCTCTAATTTAATTGTTTTTGCATTCACTTCATAACCATTTCCTCATGTCACTCCCTCAGGTGTTTAAGACACCTCATGCACACAGGGACAGCAACAATCTGATCTACACGCAGGTGCTGGACTAGAACTCTTCTTGTCTCCTCCCATCCAATGAATACTGAAAGCATCCTCAAGACCATTCTCCACATTTGCTCGAATTCATCCTTCTTGCACACAAGTGATCACAACTTCTCACATTATTACAGTCTCACTACCATGTTACTGATTACTGATCTGACACTACCTGAACTGAAACCCAGTGTTTGACATTCTGTGCTTGCTGCAGGGCAATGGCACATTTTCAGGAATACAAGCCACCACAGAGGTTGTATAACACCATCTTTTCATGATGATGAGAATATGAGACTGCAGACTGTTTTTTATTGAGAACAGTTTACACTCTTTAACCATATGGAGATGGTGATGGTTACTCAAGGCAAAGGTACAGCTTGCCACTAAAATTATTAAGAGCATGTTCATAAGCAAACCAAAAGGAAGTACTTCCATACAACATGAGCTGCCATGTAAAGGCCAAAAAAGTGAATTTAAAAATAGATCAGATAGCTTCATAGAAGGCATAGGCTTTACAGTAATACTAAGAAGGACATTCCCGAATGAGAGACTACTGGAAGGATAGAGAGAGGAGAGAATATCACCTATACTGTGATCTTACTGCTTTTCCCTCAAGTGTCCGCAGCTAGCCCACTGCAGGGCACAGGGAGCTAGACACACCTTCAGTCTGCCTTTGTGGGGTAGTTCTTTAGCTGAGCACTGTCTGCTGAAGCCATGTGCCAGAGTGTTCACGAACCCTGGCAGGGACAAGACGAGCAGCATTATCGAACAACTGAAAAGAGATCTCTTAACCATCCCTGGGATGCCCAGAGAAGTGGTAGATGCCCCATCCCTGGAAGTGTTCAAGGTCAGGTTGGACAGGGTTTTGAGCAACCTGATCTAGTGGGAGATGTCCCTGCCCATGGCAGGGGGGTTGGACTGGATGATTTCTGAAGGTCACTTCCAACCCAAAAACCATTTTATGCTTCTATAGGCTCCCCTGACTGGAAATAGATGACCTAGCTCCAACCCATCCAACACATCAACACACAGATCTCTAAATGTGAGAGAAAAGTATGCCAAGAAAATCGTTCTGAATTCCAGGATCTGCAAGCAGATTAGTCCTTCTACTGGGCCACAAACCACCAATTCTATGGTACACAGATTCAGGCTGCATCTGAAAAGGCTATTTCCATCCGTTTAAACAAGTCAACAGTTTAACAGAGATGGAATGTCCAGTACAACTGACTACTATATAACTAGGTTGAGTCTGGAGCAGATGATTTTTTTTTTCCCTCTGACGCTACTATGGCACTCTACCCTCCCTACTGGATAAAGTTCATACCAAAGATAAAGAAAATACTTAAGTGTAGTTTCTAGCTAGTAGCTCATAATTATCACCATTTGAAATACCTTAAAAAGAAATTACTCTGGTATGGAGCCCACAGTTAAGTCCCTCATACAAACACAACTGGTCAACATATGCTTCGAACATCAAAGGAGATTGTTCCAAAGAGATCAACATATCTAAGCATAAGAGGTAACATCCAATAATCCTCACAAAAAACTGCAGAGTCAGTGGTAATTATGCTCCTTCCAGGTCAGTTCCAGCACACCGTATGTTCTAACACACACTTGAGGCCATTCACCTGCTAACGTGTCCAATTTATGATCTCATGTTCATCACAAAGTCTAACTCAACTTCAGCTCACATGGAATCATCTGCTGGTCCTAGAAGCTTAAAGGGATCCTCTGTTTCCTTAAGGTCTTACATCACTTGCCCCCCAAAGGCAGGTTTTAATAGAAATGCAGACAGCTTTAAAAGCCCAAAAGAAGAATGAAATGAGAATCATGGCCCAGAAATGTGTCTTTTTTTTTTTTAATGGTAATGTCAAGAACCTGCTTTAATCAGCATGGCATACAAGTAGTACCTCAAACAAGGTGAAGAGGGTTCAGGGAAGGAGAGAGGGGACTGTGTTTTAGCTTCTTTATTAGAATCCCCATTCAGAGGAATCGGGAAGTTCTAGACTATCAAAAGGAACTGCTACAGTCTTGTGCAACAAGCAGTAACTCTACCAGAAAAGTATTAATTCTAGCACATCACACAGGTGCTACCACAAGACAAGAAAGCAAGAAGCAGGACTAAGCATACCCTGTTCTGTAAGGTCTCAGGTGGCTTAACTCAAATTCTCAACACAGGTGTGGCTCCCCTAACAACACATCAGAGGAATTCAGTTCAGGCATGTTAAGAGTAGAACCTAAGGGAAGATTTCCTAAAGAAAAGAGATTTCTCAGGACCTTTTAATCCACATGTTACAAGTTTATTTCTGGTAATACCTAGAAGCAGTGCAGCATCCGCAGAAAGTTACCACCTACTATTTTCTGTAAATTCTAGCAGTGGCGGAAGCAAGCAGAGATGATACCGGTCATCTACCGAACAGCAGGCTGCTGTTCTCTGCAATGTCCTAACTTCCTGCTTTGTGTATGTTAACAGAAGGTGATTTTCTAACTAACAAAAAAGTGTGCACTTCACTCCTCTCTCATGATGTCAAAATACTTTCCCAAACACTAGGTTCATATTACATCATTTTCAGAGCCAGTAAACCAAAGTATAGTGCTGTCAGCACACTCACCAAGACCCACACTGATCTTCTGGCAAACCCAGGAAAACGCCAAATCAGCTCTAACCTGCTGCCCATGTTTAATGCCTAAGCAAGGTTTGCAAAATTCTAGTTGCCTTGAACAAGTAACTTAAGTTAGCAGCCAGGTGGTGAAGCAACTGGAATTGGCAAGCACAGCACAAACGCCAAGAGCACACTCATTGCCAGACCAGTGCCCGCTCTGCTCCAGGTCAGGCTTCAACCACTGCACGATGCTCCCAGCACGGCCACTGCCGGTTAGAAAGACACGGGCACAGCAACACTGAAGACAGTTTTGTCTCACCAGTCTTCTAATAGACCCCAGCTACCCAAAAAAAAAAACCCCACCAAAAACCTGGGTCCTGCTGACCACACAGCAATGGAAAGACAGACAGACTTTAGTCTTGCAAAAGAGATTTCAGCAAGGATGCAACAAAAATTACTTCAGCCCATGTAAAGTCAGAGTGGATTGTGCTGGCTCTATGTTTTCTTGTAAAAAACAGTCCAAAGCCAAGCACATTTTCAAGTTTCACTATTTTTGCATCAAGATATCTAATTTACAACATCAGAATGAGGGATATCATATATTTACAATTTTTTGAATATATTTTAAATATTTAAATGTGTTTTATTGTACGATCATTGCTCAGACTAAAGTCCTCAAGGAAGAAACCACACATTGAGTAGTGTTCTTTGTAATTAGAAGAGCTAATAATTCATTCTAGTCTAGTCATCTTTCTAAAATTCATGTGCTTTTAAAAACTTTAAGATAATGTTGTTAAAAAAAAATGTAATACACACTAAGCTAAAGAACATTAGAGTTACAAGGGGAAGTTTACTTGCTGTGTAAGGAAAATAACTGTTTTAAGTCAGAGTATAGACTGAGCTACACCATTGGGATTTTTGGGTAAGCCATTTGGCCTTTAAAGCAAATTTCTTCATTAAAGCAGTTAGATATCTAAGACACTTGGCAATACCCTTTCTAATCACTACATAACAGATTATCACACATTACTGTGCCATTATGTATGAGATTACCCATTAGCGCTTAAATAAGCATGCAATTTCATAGATAATATGAATCTCTTTAAACACCAATAATTATTTTGAACAAGAAAATATGGACTAAATTGGTTGGGTCCCCCTTCCTGCTCCGGATTCTTCCTAAATCAGTCTTTCTACACTGTATAATACTCAGACTCAGAGATAGGAAACCTTAACCCCTATTTAAGAGAAAGGGTTATTCCCAAAAGACAGATGTGAATAAAATCAAAGATGACAAAATCATGGTGACACATATTGGTCACGTTTTCAAAGGCCTGATCAATCCTCATTCAGACTAAGCTAGTTCCCTAGCCCATCTTCAGCAGCCAGTAGCAAGAAAAAATATAATTCTATACCTGCCTTCTCTGATTCATTCTATACACTTCCCATGTGCTTAAATTGTAACTTCGTTGACCATTACTAAACTTCTTGCCAAAATTCACAACGCTCTCTTAAACACAGCACGGCTGGATTATTCAAGTTGACTAAATGGCATATATGTTGAGTTTACAAATCTAATTTTTGTGATCCTTACAGCCCCCTTTTTACTATGGCAAAATAAGGTACCTGAGTGATTTGTCTTACAACTAGCCATATATCATAACTGAAAGATTTTTCCTTTCCAACAAATACAGACCTCTAAAGGCTCTACAACAGCACCTTGAAAAGTTTTTGAATCTTTTCTAGTGTCACCCAGTAACATTTCTGGAAGGCTAATATCGTTCTTTATTACCGAGCCGATTAAAAATCAACCTCTCTAAAGGCAGTGCCATTCCCTGGGAAGCAGCACTTGAGATCCGTGCGGCCACCACGGTGCTTCAAGACCACACCTACTGCGCTGGCTAGCTCCGTGATTTTCACAATGCAAGTAATTCCCCTTGTACAGCACGGTCAGCTTGCCTGAGCAGGCTGCAGCTTGATAGCTTCCTCAGCAGATGATTTATCACCTTATAAAACCAAACAGAAAACCCAGAGTAGGAGAATGTCCCTTCTAATTGTATTCTGCTGTATATACCAGATTTCAACTCAATGACATTCCCAGATTGAAATGGTAACCCTGAAGTTTACTCAGTTTACTTGTTGCCATCCAGGTTCGGTTCCTTGGCTGTTTTCTGTTGGTTTTAGCGGTAAACCTATCAAAGTGTGAAAGTTCAGGGTACTACAAAGCCAGTGTAATATATCAAAAACAGAGCTTGTCTTCTGCCCCCAAATCCCTTTCTAAGATAAAATCCAATGAATAAATATCTAAACACATATCCCCTCCTGCCCCAAAGTCATAATAGCTCAAAATCATGCATCAATAAGATGCCAGCTTCTAGTTAAAATATAAAAATCTTCGGACAAGTGCTGAGTCTTCTGTTGGCTATTCCCTCCCCACTTGTAAGTGCCAGATTTTGGGGGGCAGAACTCAAACTATAAGAGACTTCAGCAAGAGGTCATGTTTATTTCCGCACCGCAAAACATACCGCCTAGAAGGGATTCTTTCATACAGAACTAGATTTAAAGTTTTAAGTTTTCCCAACACCTTTCTGAGATTAAAAAAGTTCAGCACTTCTGCTGGAAACAGATCATGCCATAAGGTAAATGAAGCATCCTTCCGACATGACATAGTGGGTGAGCAGATCACCACTGTTATACTCAAAAAATCTCACTCCAGAAACCATTTAGAACAGACTAAGCTGTTACTGTCTCGTGGAATGCCTCCAAACAAAACATACAGGCAAAAAATCATGCAGAGGTATCACCTGATCACCTCATGTGTGCAGCCAAAGCTAGCCATGAGCCTTCCTGATGCTTCAGTCCTTCACAGCGATGTATTTGCAGCATAGTAACAGCATTTCTAAACTAATCCATATCAAAAGGCTGCTCCACAGCAGTCAAACCCTGTAATTAGCACTGCCATACCTCTATCCAGGCAAAAGCTTCAAGCATCTTCACACAGGATAACCCCTGCTTCAGGGAAGTCATGTCTATTACTCAGGTACATCAGAGCTGGATCATGTGCGTTAACTAAATTTGGCGCTTTTGGAATGCATTTGAGCAACTGTGCCTAGCCAGTGGGCCCATCAGATATCTCAGAGAAGGGCTGTGGCCACATAGTGCAGAGTAATTGCAAAAGGTATCTGCAGTAGGTCTAGCTCTTTCTAGAAGAGCTGGTCTTCCTCAGCCTACACTGTACAGTTATTCAATCCAGTAACTCCCACCATATGCCTGGAAACCCCATACAGCTACAGAAAAACTTCAAACTTTCCCAAGCAGAGTACCTGTAGAGAAGAAAGAATAGTCTTGCCCATGGACAGTACCAGCAAAGAGGATGATCAGCTCACTGTAGCTTAGGCACTTGGTGCCAATCTGACAGCAGAAAGGCTCAGCTTAACTCCTTGAGTAAGCCTTTGCCATCTTCCAAATCACAATAAAAGAATTCTCCTGCAAATAGTTCTACTGCCTTAATGTGACACCAGAACTGACAGGGGTGGCAGAAGAAAGCATTCATTATTGTGCAAAGGAAACCTGATGTTGTGCCTAACTTCAGACCCAAAAGGATCAGACAATTAATGGCAGCGCTACTATTTAAAATCCTGGCATATCTGAAACATGCCCTCAAGATGGCAAAAGGCTTGTAAAAATAGAAAAATTTGGTTTGACTGGGAAAGGAGAGGAGGAAGGTGGCAAATTCCAAATCCCTTAGGAGAGAAAACCCGTTGGGAAAGACAAAACAAGAACATCTCTTGATAGCAACCACACAGAATAAACACTTTTATTAAGTAATGGGGAACTATTTAGACCACAACTAACTAAACCCCATAGAAGTTCTACCTTTCCCTCACAAAAAATTGGTATTTTTTGCTTAGCTAAATCTCCCTGAAAAACGTGTTTGGTCCTTTGAAATTTCTCACTTAAAAGACATTTTAGTGTAGGTATAGCCTAGAGTCTCTTTTTGAGAAAAGTAGTAACCAGAATGCTTCTCCATTTTTCAACTGGTCATTCTAACACTATTAGTCCCAGGCAGGGAGTAGCAGAGATTCGATATCATAGGGTTTATTTTAGCTTTGTTTTCTGAAACACTAAAAAAAACTACGTTGAGACTTTCAGTCTTTTCAAAGTCAAGTACACGCCTTTGTAATCTTCACCACTGAATATCAAAATTATAGTCTGATCTTGGCTCCAGTGCACTGAAAACTTACTGTACCCTTAACATCCCTGTTGTAACTATGCTGAACACAAGAATTTATCCTTTTATATACATTTGATACAAACTTTCACTATAAAACTGTATTTTTTCCCCTGTATGACCAAGTGCATGGCACAGCTTGGGGGTTTGGTGGGGGTTTTTTTGAGTAATTAGCATTTTACAGTATTTCATATGTCACCATCAGAGTTCCCGAAGAGTTCCAGAGCAGCCGAGTTTTCAATTTCTACAAATCAGATTCCCGACAGCAAACCATCACGCCCAAAAACGACATTGTCAATGTTATCTGAAAAATCATGTTCTGATCATCTGCTAAGCATTTTCTGGCAAAAGCAGAAATATAATTTTATTCTCCTGGGTTTTCTTTCATGGTCTTAACCTCAAAATATCCCTTTCTTCACAAATCTCCGCTCCTAAAAATAATAGGAACTCGCCCACTTGAGCAATATACACAAGTGAAAGGGGATGTCTGAAAAAACTGAAAGGCCATCACAACATACACGTCATTGGAGAAAAATACACTTAATTCCAGCTTCTAGTTTTTCACTTGCTTGACGCTGCAAACTCTTAATATTATATTTGCATTTACATATATTTCAACGTAGTTGTCAGAACAGGAGCCAGAAATCTCGATGACATTTCTCTCTGCTTTCCAGTGTGGCAACTGTAGCAGCGAGATTTTCTTTTTTCAGAATCAAAAGCCAGGAATCAAAAGCTAGGAAGTACTTCTCCAGCTACAATTAGTTCCTACTGTTATTTTGGTAACATTTTGATGACAAGGGTTCCTTTTTGGGATCATCTGCTTTTACATCAGTGTGCTCAGATATCTCAAAATCCGAAAACTAATTTTCTGTACTTCAGCACAAACATGAATTCTTGTTTAACTAGTCAATACTCATTAACATTTACATTTCTTTTGAGAGTTTCCCCATTAGATTTCAGTTTAGTCTCATGTTACTTCAATACCAGGTTACCTACCCAGGTAATTCACGGTATTAGCCAGCAACTTCCACTTTTACTAAAGCTTGGAAGCCCCGTAAACAAATTCAGCAACGAAAAACCAGCTCTACATAGACTTACAGATGGTTCTAGCAAAATCCCAATCTCCCCAAGTAGTCTGCAGTTTCATCTAATTCCTCTCCACCAACCCAATCCACCCATTTCCTTTGTTTTCAGGATGCAAGAAAGAATACAGATGTTTGACAGATATGGAATACCACACATTTTAACTTAAAATGCTAAAATAAACAATTGGTTTAAGCCTTGTGACAGAGTTTTGTTACCATATAAAATATAAGAGTTCAAATAGGAAAGAATAATACCAGAAAAGTTATCCATAACTATCTCCTCATACTCTGCATCTTATTTAAATTCCTGAGCATGACATACTTTGCTACAGCATAACTCATTTTTTCAAGCTTTCACTAGGCATCCATTTTCCCTCATTGTATGAAAATTGAGTTACCTTTTCTAAAGCTTTTCTAAACAACATGAGCTCTTCTGTGCAGATTTAATATTTGGCCACTGCGAGAAAGATGACTCAGTACTCCTCCTCTCCCTGGGTTTCCCTAGGCACTCCCACCAACCCCACTGCACTCACAGTTGGGAAAAGAAAAGGGAGCTTTCTACCAGCACAAGAAGATTAATTTGACCAGCAAAGGGTCTTTCTAGCCACCACCAGAACTGGCAAGAGGAGAGAAAACTGTGCAGCCAGGAACAGAAGATTCCTGCCTGATGGTGACAGCAAATAGCCACTAAACCACCTCACACACTTTCCCCCTGTCCACTCATTCAGAACATCCAAATTTTGATGTTTCCTAATCAAGTATCTTTATAAAGAAACCCAACCTTTCCATTTTTCAAAATTTTGTTTCTATTAAATCTCTAGCAAAGAAACATTTGCCTTACTACAAGGTGACAAGTTCCCAGATACAATCCTCAACACTGCTGATTCCTTACAGGAACCAGACCTTCAGACACATTCATCATGTATGTGCACAAAATCATGCTGATCACTCAACCAAATGCACTTTGATCCCATACATACTACACGTAGTTAATATGGAAGCATCATGAATTACTCCTGCGTCACAGTTACAGATGTACTTCGTCATCAGCAAATGGCTTTTTCACCTATCTCACTGCAGATAAGCGTCTGGGAGAGATATCTGCCTTTTGGATTACCTTGTGCTTTAAAGAAGCAGCTACAATTAGGACAAAAGCAATGAGTGAAAAAAAAAAAAGCCAGTTCTGTCGCAGTCATCATTTAAACAGCAATTCAATGGCTGAATTGCTTTAAACAAAGCAAACTAAAGCTCAGGGGAGAACATGAGAGGGCTTGTAGTTCAACACAAAGCTTGAAGAATTATATTCAAGTACAAGAAAGTGTTCATATTTTCTCTAGCAGAGAAGTAAAAATTTAACACAATTATGAACAGAACAGACATTAATGCTGAACTTGTCTAGATTGGTCTGAAGTGTTCACTCATTCTCCTCTTTTCCTTTTTTTTGTGTGCTTTTTGTTTGTTTTTTGTTTTGAAGTATCTTTGGAAGAATTACACCTTGGTCCAAAACCTAGTGAGTACATTCCCCACACCTATGAAATACTACAAAAAATCATGGCAAAAACTACTTAGTAGGCACTGAAAGCTATTACACATATGAACCCCTGGACTGAAGTTCCTACTCTCTACCTACCACTAACAGCTAGGCTTCAATCAACATGTAACTGCTAGTTTATCTCATCTTTGACTCCAGAGCATCCCTGTTGGCCGAAGCATCTGCTCAGCTAGTGTATTCAAGAGGCAACAAGATGGAGAGGTAAGACAGAAAGGAGGGGAGAAAGGAGCATCTTCCTCAGCCCCAAGATTTTGTACTGGAAAAAAGAAGTTTAGTTTCTTCAAGGAACCTGGCTTTTTAAAAAAAAAAAAAAAGTGTAGGGCAAAAGAGATGAAGCTAAACTAGATCTTTTCAATGTGTGGCAATAGAGATTCCTACAAAAGAGGTTTGTTCAAACTATCTGTATTTTGGCTTGCAAGATACATCAAATGCAAGTACAGACATTTGAATTTGGCCTTGGACAGAGGAGAAAGCTTCTGTTTACTCATTGTGAGTTAAGAGCAAAGGTAGAAGACCAGCCCATCAGAAAAAAAAACCAAACTAAAAGCCTGACTGACATTCCATAGGGACTGCTAGGGAAGAACTGCAATAAGAAAGGGTCAGACAAAACAATTATTCATCAAGAAATTGCTCTAACCCTGGGACAGTTGCAACCCAGTAACTACAACTGTTGTAAGGCACATGTCAATCCAGGGATGATCCCCACAGCACAAACTACTCTTTTTCCAGATTTTCTCAGTCTGTGAAGATCTAATGTCTACCAGGCATCTATACTGGAATATTTAGAAAAAAAATTCTGCATCCTATAGAAAAGTCTCCGCACCCTGCCTGTCTTCCCTCAGTATATGAGCTAGTTATAGTTAGTGCAGTATTGTACAACAAGATCTGACAGTAACTCAGGTATTTTTATTAAGCAAGTCACAGAGTAACAGCTAATTCTACCAGCTCCAGTAAACTGTTGGGGTTTGTTCTGTTTTGGTTTTTTTTGTTTTGTTTTGTGTTTTTTTTTTTTTTTGGGGGGGGGGTGTTAATTAAAAAAGGCACTTTTACCCACGGCAGCTAAGGCCTCCTTTCTAACATGTTTTTGATTGTAAGAAAATGTATGGTCTTGCACTTGAGAGGAATATTCAAAACAATGCTAACTTTAATCCAAATTGTAAACGAGAAGGATGGGATTAAGCACTAGTTTATAAATATCTACATTACTCTGGACATGAACTTGTTTTGGTGCTTCTCTAGGATTAAATGGGAGGTACTGTATATTACAGTTAAATAGGAGCTTATCACTTCATTTTTCAATGACAAAGTCAGGGGTTTTTTAGGGTTTTTTTCGCCCTTAACACAGATAAAAGCCAGCAATACACACCCAGAAAGATCTGCCATGGCAGCAAAATCACAGCGAATTACTTGGGTGCCTGATGCCTTTTCCATTGCTGGTCTTCTTTTCTCTCCCTCGCTACCTCCTCCTGCAACACCTTTTCCAGGGCCACAGCACCAGCAAGTATTCAAGTACATTTATGCACTTAAAACAAATGCTCTTCTGGTTGTATCACGCTTGACAGTACTACTGTGATTAGCAAAGGGAAAACTTCAGCCACAAGCTGAATTTTTTGCCTGGCTTTGTTTAGCTTTTAAATGGACACAGGCTCAAATGGCAGACTCAGCACATCTCCCCTAGAGACAGGCAGTCACCTGCTCACGCCCGGTCAAATGAGGCATGAGGCAACACATACATACCAGCACACTCAACTGGATCGTAATGACAGTATATGGTGCTAAACAAACATGCAAGAATTGGTATCATCTACCAAGTGCCCCAGCAAGAATCAAAGGAGCTAGGCTCCAAATCAGAGCTTTGGACATCAGCTCTGACACTTCTGTATTTCAAGGAAGCATCCAGGCTACAGACTGAGAAAAAAGAATCAGATTGCTTCTGGCTGCTTATACAAAGTAGTATTAAAACCCCAAGTCACTCTTGAGGAATTTATTTTATTTAAGTTCAGATTGTAGTGCTTACAATATTTACCCATACAACTATAAAGACAGCAACTTTGTAAATGATCCAGAAGCAGAAATCATGAGCTTTGTAAGGAGAGCTTCAAAATAAATTATTTACTTCGTGCCATCAAATATGGAAAAGTTTACAAGGTTTATTTCATTATTTTACAGAAAAATACCGAGGCTAACAGTAGGCAGTTATTCTTCAATTCCTGGTTCTTCCTTTCATGCCTTATCAGAGAGGAAAACTAATATTTCCTCATTTCAAGTCTAACAACTGCTTTTCTCCAAGAATTTGAAAGATATACCTCAAAGAGCTAAGACTGCTACTGAAACACGGAAAGGAGGAACGTGGAAATAGTACTGTCCACTCTGGGAGGGTAAAGGAGTAAAGAAAAACCCCACAAATCCCTCAGAAACATCAAGAGAAGAAAAAATTTATTCATGCTGAAGAAGGTGCATACAATTCCTATTCTTGACTTCTAGCATTCTAACCAAGCCAAGTATTTTAAGTCTCATCTACTTTAGGGCTTCTGACCTTTGAAAACAAGTTACTTTACAGAAACTCTCACCTATTTTGTGGTAGAAGGAGAAAAGAGTGGAATTACTTTCTGCTTTTTGAGTAAGGCTTATGGAGGAAAAGTATCATACCCCTATGGAGACCAACACCAGGATATGACCATGCACAATAGAGATGCAGGGAGAACTCAAATGACCTTTGAATGCTATTTATAGGCGAACATCCCACTTGAACTCTTTTCTCCAAATTTCTTGCATTCAGTGGAGAACGGAGTCCAAATGGGCTGTAATTGCTTTCCTGAATCAGAAAATGGCTGTGGCTCAGTACAGTGCTCAGTGACTAGCTGGGAAAAAAGTTTGAAAATATTTCTACATTTTCAAGCCAAGAACTAAGAGTAAACTTTGAGGGCCAATAACATCATCGACTTAACTGAGAAGCCCATGGACTTTTAGCCCCCATAATGCCAATTACGTATGGCAAAGCAAGCCAAAATACTCGAGTTTTGTTTTGGTCAGCCTCTGAAAATAAGATCACCACCCTAACGGTGTATAGCACAGACTAGTGTACAAATTCATGTTTCAATCTGAACATTTGAGAAACTGTTCATAAAACCTCTCCTCTACCTAAGAAGATCCACAGCATTCAGTGTACTGCCATTACACAGACGCTGCATAACAAAACATCCTGAAAATAAGACCTCTAGGAATGCCACAGTAGATTACAGAGTACAAAACAACCAAAGATCAGGATGCTACAGTCTTCAGAAAGAAAATAAGAAATTTATTTTACCATGACCCAACTTAAAGAAAGAACACACCCATCTACTGTTAATGCATTAGAAAAAACCAGCCCTCTACAAGAACAGTCCAGGGGACTCATACCATCACATCTTTTTATATTGTGGCATCCTCCTAAAGTTCAAAAACGAAAAGGGAAGAGGACACAGGTGCATCAAGAGATGCAGTTTCACCTAGGTCCATGTCTCTGAAGCTCTTCTTCAGATGGAGTTTTTGTCCATCAGAGGTCACAGAATACAACACGTGGCACCACAAAGCACAAGTTTTACTGAGCTGTTTTGGAGCCCAATGCAAAAAAATTGTAACAAGCATTAATCCAATGGATAGCTTCTGGATGGTGTTGCTTCAAATAGCAAGTATGGAAAAGTCTGGCCAACTAAGATTTTACTAAAGCAAACTTCTTCCATTATTTCTCTCCAGGTCTTTGCTTTTATCTGCATAAAGACTAAAATAAAATTGTTCTACTTCTTACTCTGTCTCTACAGTCTAGGAACATCAGGCACTGGGTGCGCTCACTATAAGAGAAGACTAATAGCCAAAAGCACAGCCACATTGCAAGTTTCTTCTCTTTACATTATTAAATCTTCCTACATGCTCCTTTCCCTATAGAGACTTCCAAAACATTCTGTTTGCTTGGTTTTGGCAATACAAGGCAAAGCCAACTGGAAGTCAGGCCAGGTTGGTTAGAATATTTTTGCTCACTGTGGCCTTCCTCTGTTACTCAAAAGTTACTCTTTGAAAGCAAAGATTTACCCTTTATAACGATTCAGATTCAAGAAGTTTTTAAAGGACATATCCAAAGAGGAGTGTCAGCAAATATATATATATATGCACACAGGAATAATCAGCTGCACACACAGAGGAATAATCAACTGCACACACAGAGGAATAATTTGTTCAGGTAACAATTCTTCAGAAAAGATAGATTGGAAGTAAAATTCAACTTGTAAACCAACATTTCTCCTGCAAAAGGCAGACAACAAACTGAGATGCACAAACAAAAGCACAGCTTGCAGGACAGATGAAATAACACTCCTACTCTCCATGCATCAACAGAGCTCAACTTGAGTAATATGACTAATTTGGGGCAACAAGCTATGAAGAGAGATCATGCACAGAGACTCCAGAGGAGAACAAGAACAGATGAAAGTCTAAATAACATGAGTTAAGGGCAGAGAAAGATTTGATGTTATTTAGCCTAAAAAAGAAAAAAAAAAATGTTTAGAACTGAGGAAGATAACAGTCTGCAAGTGGGTTCTAAGGATGGCTGCTTTGAAAAAGGGAACACTGAGCTTGGATATGATACATAAAACAAGCACCCAAAGCAACCAATGGCTTTACTAGGACAACCTTCTTCCTTCCCTCCTGAAGCTCTTCCATAGCAGCTTAATGCCCCCTTTGCCCCCAAGTTATATATTTCAGCATGTAACACTGAGGACTGACAGTCAGAAAAACCTTCGCATCCTAAGGACTGCAATTGGCTCAGCATGCTGTGGAGCTTCCAGTACTGGAGATAGTTTTGTCTAACCAGTTCTTAAAGCCACCTGTCAGGAATGGCACAAGCACAGCTGAATTTGCCTGGGGAGAAGGAAGAGAAGGACAGAAAGCTAGATCTAATGAGATTTCTTTCAGCTCTATTTTTCAAAAAGTTTTAAGAAGCTGTACAGAATTTGAGCAAAAGGTGATGGCTAAATGACAAGTTAGTAATTACTGTTTTAGAGAGAATGCTTTGCTACACAGGGAAAAAAGTTGTTACAGAACTGCACTGTGCCTTTTGTTCCCACAGCAAGTATTTTCTTCATGGCTACAATGAGGATAAATTTGTGCAACGCAATAATTTTTTTTTTAAAGTTCCCTAGTATGTGTTGAATCCTCAAGTATTTAAATACTTCATATTCACAAAGAATATAAACTCCGTTTTTGTGCAAGATGCTTAATGTACTACAGCTTGTTTTAAATCAAGAGATTTAAATTCTTTCAAATTTCTTAGCTTTCAAAATAAGGTCTTTAAAAAGGCAGAAAATACTTTGTAAATACTTTGCCATGAAGGTGCTCATGCCCCATTGCAAAAAAAAAAAAAAAACCACAACAACCCACTTGCTTCCTTATGTAGAATCAAAGATGAGTGGTAGTATACTTTACATAATTTTATTTTTCATTAATCTGGTGAAAACTAGCTTGACTTTCTAGAAATAAGCAGAATTTGACCATTTACGCTACGCATATACGATATTATAATTTCTTTTCCTAGAAACTTGTTTATTGTAATTACTACCTAAATATAAAATAGTAATATTTTGTCCAAGGTGAGTATCAATGACTCAGTATAATCTGTTGCTTCTGACACTTTAAAAACCCCAAATATTTAATACCATTATAAAACTGATAGAAGAACAATGTATTGTAGGTCTGCCAACAAGAGCTCAATTAATTCCTCTCACGTGTCCCGAGACACTCGTCACAGTGCACGAAGTAGACAGTTTAAGCATCTCTTATATAAACAGGTAGCAAGCAGCCCTGCTGCCAATATAATTACATTACATCTCACAGTACACTTCCAATCAGCCCCAGAAGGGGTGGCTACACATTCAGACTACCAACCTGATTTACCAGTCTGTCTAGTATGAAGCTCAGTGGCTGGCACTAGTTACTGCCACTGCACTTCGCCATTAAGTTACAGAACATCAAAAAAAATTGAACTCTGAGCGGTGAGATTCAGATCTGATCTTCTGCACACTATGAAGCGTTCACTTAATACTCAACTCTGTTCTGAACACTTCTAAATTCTGGTTTTATCATCATGTGCTAAGGAAGCTACATGACTGACAAATGCAGAAAACAATCAAAAATGCAAACTTAAAACCCAAGTCTGTGTAATTTAGTTTTTTTAATAAACTATTAATAGAGTCTTCCTGCAGGAGATACAAGCAAGAAACACAGGCTTTTCTACCTCCTCACTCCTTCCTCACTCTCCTGATGCACTTAGGGAGAAGAGTTACATTTTGATAAACTCAAACTTGCAAGCGTAGTAACTGCTTCATTTCACAAGGTTAACATCTACACTCCCCTCTTACACAGGCAGCACAAAGAAAGAATCATACCAGTAGCCATCTGTTTAGAGAGAGAAAGCATGCACATGAATGAAGCAGAACACAGAAAAAATACTATACCACACTCAAAAGAAGATACATTCTGTGTAAAACATTTGGGTCAACAGCAATATGTACCAGATACTAGCTTTAAGCAGCCTGTAGTTTGGGCTAGTGTTCTTTTTTTTTCCTGTACCTGATTAATATCACAGACCCACATAACTAGCTTACCTGCAATATTGCTATGCAAGATCTTTATTTATCAACTCTAGCACAAACCTCAAGACAACCAAAACAAAAACTTGCTTCAATGTACTGTCAACAAACAAGTCTTACTAGCTGTCCCACAACAGACCCCTTATCCCCTGTAAGGGGTACCAGCTCCCCAGTTCGGACCGCAGTACCACACAGCCAGCTCTAAGCCGACCGCCAGCAATAGCACAAAGCCCAGTGTAAGCTTCTGCACCCCACTGCAAAGGCTGAACGCGATTATTTTGACATTGATGGATGAAGGAAGCATACATGTTTAAAAAAAAAAAAAAAAAGAGTAGGATCTTCTCTTGGTACAGGCTAAATTCCATCTCAATTCAGGCATTACGTAGGACTGTCAATAAAGCACTGCTGCTTTTCTCCTGCCCAAACCCTCCTTACTTTCCTTCTTTGGCTGAGGCTACTCCAAACACTAATATAATAAGAAGTCCTGAAAACATTACTGAATGGAAAAAAGTTTTTAACAAGGAACATCCCCATATTGGAACAGGAGAACAAAGGGGATTTTATCTTGCAGAAGATTCCAACTTGCATGAAAAATAAGATATGGCAGAAGTAAAATAGAAAGGAGAAGTACAGTTAAAAAAAAAATATCCAGGACTTTGAGAAAATCATGTTGTTTACAGTACGGTCATAAAGCACTGGCTATTAACAATGACCTCCGAGATATATATAGACAGTCATATATATAGATATATATAAGTATGCAGACAACTTAAGAGATTGATGAGTACCCTGGCCAATTTTAATACTTCACAAATTAAAACTTGTACCTTTTTGTCTCGTCTCTTCCCACTCCCCATCCCCACTGAGGAAAAGTTAAAATCTCAGAATCATCTTTGCCAAAGAATTCCAAAAGCTTAGTGTTCAGATCTGGTAAGAAAACTTAGCTGTCTGATACCTAAAAGCATCAATTTAAGTGTTACGACAATGAAACCGTTCTTCACAGCAAGATCCAACTGAAAAAGCACCAAACAATACAAAGCTGGTACATTTGACGCACTTTCGAAGTATGGAAGTTAATTTGACTAAGAGCAGGATTAGACTAGACTTTTTCTAATCTAAAAGCCTACTAGATTAGAAAAAATATTTAAATCATGCAAAACCTCAGAGAAATAGAATATTAATAATTCAATTACATGCACAAAATTCAGACAGTTTATCCAACTTACTCAAAAGCACAACACATCTGTACATTTCACATACCATATATTCCTTCCCACTCTGAATCTTTAGATGGTGAAGAAAGAAAATGAGCAAGTCACTGTAATATGCCAGTATCTCAAAAGGCAAAAGTCTTCCAGTTAACAAGACAGTGGTGATTTTAGTAGTAGCACAGCTTTGATCTCTAAACAAACGTCTAGAATAAAGCCTATTTCGAACTTTCTTAATGAAAACTGTTTCTCTTATTTGATCCGTGTACTGCATCCATATAACACCAAATATTTCAGATCAGATCAAATTAGGGTGAAAAGCCTTTCTTGGTTTAACAAAAAAAAAAAAAAAACAAAACAGTCAAAATAGTTGGACTAAGGTAAGACTTTTGCCATGTTGAAGGTGGCTAAACACACTTCAAATCTGATATTGCTACATTTTCACAATAAAGTTCCACCTTTGCTCAAAGTCCAGCAATCCTCTCTCAGATTCCCCCCAGTAAAGACCCCAATACAGATCTAGAAATGTATTTGTTACATTCCACGAGCACAGAGGTGCAGTCATTAAATTGACAAACATGAATCGTCTGTTTTCTGCAGCCCTCAACTTCTACAGTTTGAAGTGGAGCTTGGATAACCCTTCAGAGGTTAAGTTTCTAATGGATTAGATGCCCACCTCCATTTAAATCACAAGTAAGTTACTCATCAGCCCTAAGAAAAGAAACACCAGGTCCACACATGAATCTTACTGATCATAAACAACATAGAATCATAGAATTTATCTAGCCCAGTCTCTGACACTTTCCAAGGGGTATCTTTGAGGCAGGATGAATGCAAGCTGTGCATCTTTTGGACTGTTCTTTCAGACCACAGCTCACTCCCTGGTAGTGCTGGATCACAGGTCTATCTTGTCACATTCAACCCCTCTCATGTTGGGGGAAATAAAAATAGTTTATTTTATTTTAATCAAAAAACCCCTTGCTGTTACTGAATAATGAATGGGTTTGGTCACATCACAAAAAAAAAAAAGCAGGTTTGGTCAACAGCTTGGCAAGTGGGTAAACAGAGAGATACAGACACACACTGGAAAGCATTCAATTTTACAATTGCTGAATCTCACTCTATCCTTTCAGTTTATCCTAAAGCAGGCAGATTTTATCTGGGCCCATTCACATTTTGACCTGTGTTCTGTATTTCCACTAAGTAGGTGATTACTTCCACTTTTTGCCTTCCCCAGTTCCAGAATACACAACCCACTCCCCACCCCCCCCGCCAAAAGAGCAGTATCAGGCCCTCATGCCTGAATCAATTACTGAAATGCACCAGGTATTAACAGACACTTGTTATTAAAACTAGATTTCTCTTTCACCATTTATACTGCATTTAATCATTTGAGACTTTGGAGTCTCAAATACACCACACCATTTACGTGAGGGTCTCTAGTCACCTTTAATCTTTTATTTCAACAGAAAAAAAAGACTTATATAACACTGTTCCCTGTTTGAACATAAGGATGGACTACTCACATCTGTTTCATTAAGCAAACCCTTGGCTGAACACGGTTCCTCTCCAAAATACTCTGATTTTCCTCAGAAGCCTCTTATAAACAATAGTAGGACTTCTGAAGAACTCACTGCTAACAAAACTCCTCCCTGTGTAGATACTCAACAGG
>NW_009190778.1:74597-93236 GCF_000690835.1 Fulmarus glacialis
AATGCTAGACAAAATTTCTTTACCACTTTCTTCTGCATCTATTTTTTGATGCTTGTCAAAGTGCTTCAACATTCAGATTGAGAAGGAACATGCTCAAAAGATGTGCTGGTAAGGATACAGGCACCCAAGCTATTTTCTCAGGTTAAAAATCAGTTCAGTAACATTCTACATCATTTCAGCAAAACCATGCTGAAACACTATGAACAGGGTACTTTAACTGCAGGGATTAACATTTTGACATTTTACAACTTTCTGTGGAATTCTGTGCCTTGGGTGCAGAATACACCAAACAGGCATCCGGGATTTTTATTTGACCACACTTCAACCAACGCCTTTCTCTATTCTCTGTAAGAAACAACCTGTACTCCAGAAAAAGGACTGCACTACATAAGCAAGTCATTTTCCCTTCCTGATGCCTATAAAAGGCGGGACCAGAAAATGAAACAGCTTTAACCTGTCAAACTTTCCTCAACTCTTCGGAGGTAAGTTTGCCTTTTTAAGAACATGTGTTGAGGGACCCATCAAGGAACCTGCCAGGAAGTGCAAGAGGAACACTATAACCATTCATTCACAGCAGCAAAGAGCTCTCATCTTCCAGCAGTCCACTACTGTCCCTAAAAGTAGTGGACAAAAGGCAACCTTATTGAAGACCCACAAGAGAACCACGATTCTTCAGAGCTGGAATATTATTTTAAGAAATCAACAGTACCCTAATTAACAGTGGAGCTGAATGTTTCCAGTGCAGAACATGAATCCACTGTCAGAATACTAAGAATCTGTTTAATTTCAGTCTGAAAAACAGAAACTTCTCCAAACAGCAGGTTATTTTACCTATAAATACCTTACTTGCTACTAGGAGTCAAACTGAAGGAAGGTATACAAAAGACTTGGTTTATTTAGGATAACTTCCCAAAGAACAGGACTCAATTGTTTTAACTTATCTTCAATTTCTGAAGATGAAAACAACTCATATTTATGATGTTCATAGAACAGTGAAGTCTCTCGGTCTTCAGAATGTAAAACTAGTTTTTTGTGAGATAATACAATCACTAACAATTGTTTAAAGATAGTTGTTCATTAACAAAGTGCCTGTGCTTTGCTTAAACAGATTACAGAAGGAAGTATGGTTGTCCAAACTAAAGCCAGGTTTTCAGAGGACCTAGTAAACATAAGGAATGTAACCACTGTTTGTGTGCACATGTATATGTACACACATGTATACTTGCTGCTATGTTAAGGGGAGTGATGCACAGCCCTCCTGCTAGAAATTCTACTTAAGGCTGTCACCCTCAGCATCCAAAACCACAAAATATTTTAAGTCCTCTTGGAAACAGAATAAACAAGCTGAACTGCAAAAAAATACCCAGCACTCTTGTGATGGATAAATATAATGTATAGAAACATTTTTAAGCAGTTCAACTAACCTCTGGCCTCTACACTTGCATATGCAGGACTAACCAGCTCCAAATCAAGACAGCTACTTAAAACCAAAACAAAACACCCACGAATCTTAAAGAATGCAATAGCTGAAAACCACTTCTGCATAAGCAAGTTGAAAAAGAACATCCCATCTGACTGCAGTTGCTAGAACTTACTTTCCAGAATTAATAAACAGCATGTCCATGTGAGATCTGAGCATTAAAGGATTCACAAAGAGTGAGCAAAACTAGTTTTGCAAGTCATACTCATTAAGATCCTAATGACACAGCCACGAACCCTGCATGTGAGAAACCCTAAGAAATCTGAAGACACTAGATGCAAGACCAATTTTTCTCCAGGTTGTAAGTCAGGATCAAGCCTTCCACGGGAGAGGGAATCATGACAACAAAGGCCAAGCTACCCTGGAAACCTCATCAGACAAGGCCGTAGCTAAACTACTTGTTTGAGCAATAGTTCTGCCATATACTTTTGCAAGTTAGCCTTCATGCTGGGGACTAAAATGTGACTAAAATAACAGGAGAAATCACTTGCTTTTGCCAAACTGCAAACCAATACAAAGTCCCAACGCTAGGCCGCTTTGTTTGTTGCCATGATCGCAACCTAGAAGCTCACTTAAGGTTAGAAAGGATATTTTCAGCCAAACCACCCAGAGAAATCTAGTGAAGATATTAGAACATCTCCCAGAAACACTAGCTTCTTTTTCAATCACTTTCAAATTATGGCTTTTATTAATAAACTACCAGATTCTCAGTGTCTCCTTTAGGTTAACCCAATGATATTTTTAGTGTTCAAATTCGCAGCGGGAAAGACAAATACTGCTTAACTAGAGGACTTTCTCAAGAGTGTTTTCAGTCTTTTGATCTCACACATTCATCAAGTGGCATTAATTTTGTCCAGTCTTTTGAGAGAGGGAGATGGAGCCCCCAAACAAAAGCATTCTTTTTGATTTCCTCTTCCTTCCAGATTCCTTCTGTTCTGCTCATTTTCTACATCCCTACTCCAAGCACTTAGGGAATCAAAGCATGGAAACTTCAGATTAGAAATAAATCATCTAATCTGGGGACAAGTGTCCAACTACTGCTTAGAAATCTAAAGAAAGCATTCTCTCAGGCATTACAAGAAGCAATAGTACCTCCTAGATTTGTTAAATACTGTGATATCATTTTGACTACTGCAACCCTAGATGTAAGCACATCCCTCAGAGACTGACTGCCCTCATAACACTAGCCATCAGACACCTCCACTGACAATTTATAAAGCTAGCAATAGGTTTTAGGACACACCAGTCATCAGGTACATGAGGGAAACTGCAACTGATTTTCACTTTAAAAGTGCTTGAAAAGCGATCAGATTATTCAAATTCTCTTAGTGTCCGGAGTATCCTAGAAATAGTCTATCTCCACTGCAAAGCAAAGTTTGGCCCCCAAAAGTTAGATGAGGTTAGAATAATTTCAGGGAACCACCTTTAATTAGGCTGCTGCAACCTTCTGCTGACAAAAGCTATGCTGTGTTGTGAGTTGAGTTTTTTTCCAATTCAAAATGCAAAGAACACCTAAAGCCTGAGTCCCTTGCCCCCTTTGCTTCCTCAGAATGGTCTCCTTTAAGACTGCATGTAGCTTTACATCTAAACACCTGCAAATAAATGCTATTTTATCTAGCTCTTAAGTGTGTTAAAGCTGAAGTCTGAAAACTCCAGTTTCAGCACACTACTACTAGTCTGAGCATGCACCCCTAATGATCAAACAGGATTTGTTTCAAAGCAGGGTTTTTACGTCTTATTGTCCTTGGCATTTTGAAACTGGCAAATAATTTTCAAATCCATTGCAAACCTTAGAAAGACTTAAATTAGTCAAGCTTTCACTATAAAAGTAACAAATGTAATGGCACTATGTTCATCTAGTCTGGTTCCGAAACATGAACATTAAATACATATTTTCCAACAATCATATTTCAGAACTACAGAATGGAAAAATATTTTTGTCAAAGTCAAAACAGAGAAATAAGTAATTCACCTGTAAATTTCTGGAGTAATGAATTAATAATTATACATTGATCAAAGCAGCAGAAAAAAATCGTCATTTTAGCAAGTCTATTTCCTTCCATTCTCTCCCCTTTAATCCTCCCTCTAGTAACACATGTAATCTCATCTGGTCAATGAAATACCATTTAATTCAAATTAACTTTTCTAACTTTATATGTACAGAAAGAGTGGACCAAGCAACCCTCAACACCTGTAAGAATTGAGCTTCTTTTCCATGTTCTGTTCCCCATCATCATGGTAAATTTCCAGACTTGTGAATATTTCACTAGGATCAAAATCTACAGGTTGCCAGATCTGTGTGCAAGTTAGGTTCAGGAAAAAACTACACAAAGAAAGTACCTGCTGCCTCCAGTAAGGCTTCCAGTCTCGCTTGTGTTTCTGGATCCACAGTTCTCAAGTCCGCACCTTCTGCAGCACTCGATAAGAATAACTCCGATGTTGTTTTAAGTACTGGGTTATCAAGATCTTCTTGGTCCAAAATAAATGATTCAACCTGTTGCCAAGTTAGAAAAATAATTTTACCATTTTTGAGGTTTTATACTAAATCTAAAATATTAGAAAAATCACAAAATAATTTAACTGTGCTATCATAATCATGTTTTAACTGTACAGATTATAGGACACAACCGTAAGAATCATCTGGTCAACTCACTGAAAAGGTAGTTGAAATCACAAAAGAAAAAAGTCTACATGAAAAAGAATTTATTGTAAAAATTACAATTAACAAGATCTTAAACTATAGCAAGGGTAGCTCAGATTAAATATTGAAAAAATGTTACACGTTTGGACAGTTAACCACCAAAACAGACTGCCACAGAGGCTGTAGCGTCTTTGTCACTAGAAGTCTGTCTACCTTGTTATTAAAAAAAGCTGTCAGTAATGACTTTGGTGTAGCTGAACCTATCTGAGAGCCGGAGAGGGACTGAATGGTTTCCCGAGATGCCTTTCAGTTCTATTTTTAAAGTAATTTCAACTAATGTAGCCCAAGAATTTTGTTTGGTTTGAGCAGAAACACGATAGTTGACTAAAATTCAAACCCAAAACATCTGTTTCCAAGCTGATGCCTAGTATTACCCTAGTCACTAATGTTTTCTAGACAAGAACAGATACGTAGAACAATTAAGCAAGCAGGTATTCCAACTGAGCAGCAGTAACACTGTCCCACCAGTGGCCCACATGATCTCCAAATCCAAGCTCATGGAATTACTCAACATAACACACTGTAGTTTTATGACAGCTTGCCAGAGTAAACAAGGCGGATACCTGACTCATACTCTAATGAGAGCAGAACATTTCAGAATCTGTCCCAAGTTCAGACATAATTTCCTCTGCTTTCAGTAATATTTTAAGATAAAACACACTATTTCATAATTACATGTTATCTGTTCAACACTATCAGTGCCTTAAATGTGCTGTAGAAATAAGACATGCTCGTTACACAACCATTGCTGCCCTTTCCCACTTCATGCCCCAGTCTCATCTTCCTTTCTCTGTTTTCCCCTAATACTTCCCCCTATCTTTCTCACACCAGCAGTTAACTCTCATCATATTCAGCCCTATCACACAACACCCCACAACACTTTAAGAAAGGGACAGTTTATACCTCAAGAAAATCAAATCAGGCCACCTGCAACTTCATTAAGTGCCCTATTGTGTGAAGAATGTTAACATGCTTCTGGAGGGTTACAAAGAACACTGCTATTCAAGAGCAACTTGTGTTAATTTCTCCCCCTTTTTGATATGTAAATGTTCTGTAACATTATCCCTGGTGTCCAAGCCAATCCGTGGGTGCCCAGTGAAATGCAGTGTTGACATACGAATACAACAGGCATCAGGGAAAAAGAGTGGCTTTTAGGAACACAGAACAAGAGTTCCACATCTCAGTGGATATGCATGATATTGGCTAGCTTACAGGTATTATATCTTGCGTGCCAAGGCAAAAATATTAAAGCTAAGACAGCAGACTATGATTTAGGGCTTGAAGAAGCAAGATTTCTAGATTAGTCCAGACAACGGTCCTAAAATAAGAGAACTGTCACTGTAAGAAAGAGCTGAGCATTAAAGAGGCAGAAAATTAGTGATCTAAACCAGTGATACACATTTTTACTACAAACAAAGAAGAGCTATGTACAACTCACAGCAAAATGTATCCCTACAGTAAGACTCTGCTCTGCAGAACTCAAATTCCACGTTATGTCCACCTAGCCAGCTTAAGGACTCCCTGTTGGCACAAGCTCTGATGCAAAACCGACTTCTGGAAAAATTCACCCTTACCTACAGAAGTACTTCAGGGTTTTTAATTTTCTCCCCCAAGACTACACAAGGCACTTTGCCTGACCAATATATTAGAAATATTATTCCTATTGGAACAATGTTTGTGTGACCTGGTGACCAGTAGAAAATCCCACTGTGTGCTGAAGTGACTATTTATTACATATAGTTGAGAACTACATACAAGAAATTTTATTACATGCTATTGGACTTTTTTTTTCTTTTTTTTTTTCAATTACACCACTAAATTTAACAGCAGTCCTCCCTTTTGAAGACATACCAAAAGGGGTAAAAATGCTACCCACCACTGAAGCAACTGCGCTTACGAACAACAAATTCTGCAGAAATGTTCAAAGTGCCTTCTGGCAAGCCTCAACTTTCAGCCTCAGGAACAGCCTAACAACACCCAGGCAAAGGTAAGCACATCAGCCTTGCATCAACTTTCCAGAAGCTGTCCCACTGCAAGTTTTAAAACTTCATTTTTTTTCATTTACACTTCAGTAAAGATATGGAACATTTTCTCCTCAACTGCTGCCACCCCAAGCTCACTTGTATGTATTTACAGGACATTACCTGCAACAATACACCTCTTGCACCTAAATCGGTGTTAATTCACCATTCACAAATACTCTATGGAGGAACTTCTCTGTCTCCCCAATAGGAAATACATTTTGCTTACAGGAACCTCTAAAAAAGTCTGTCTTTTTAACATTGATTATGCAAACACTACTTAAAGTGAATTACAGATACAGCTTTTACTTAGGGTACAAGCTGGCTACTATTAGTGCAGTCTGTTCTTTTTACCACTCTTTTCAACTCCTACTGCCTTTCAGCTCTTCTTTAGGTTTGCAACTGTATTTCCAGAGACCTCGCACATTTAAAGTCTCACACAAAAATTGTGCTTCATATACAGTATTTTCATCTTAGTTTTATATCACAGCAAGAAAAAGTAGCTGCTTTCATTATTTCTGCAGGCCGAGCATCAATTTTTACTTTTTGTTTTGATTTTTAGTAAGAGCTTAATAACATACCTACAATAAAAATACAACTTGAGCGTGAAAATACTGAAAATCCATACACAAAATGTTAAAATAGCTGTACCATTGCCAGTCTCCCAAAACAAGTTTCAATGCATTTTCAAGTCAGAACGTCTGACATTTCTGTAAATCGATGCAGTTTCTCACACACTAAGGCTAGAGAGGATGAACAGTTGGATACTGTATCACTAATAGCAGAGTAAGAAACTACCTAATCAACCAGATGTCTCTTGTGAATTGAAGTGACCTGCAATGATCACGTATTAATAATTTTTTTAAAAAAAATCAAACTATCCCAAATATATCAAATAAATTTTACTTTTTAAACAAAAAATAAACTTCATTAAAGAAAACCAAACCAAACCAAAATCCACGAGATTTCATGTTAGCATTCCTGGAAGACTTAATATGCTGCTCATGTTGCAAAATTTAGGCACTCTGCTCTATCCTAATCAGATCTGTAGTAAAGTGATAGAGTAACCAGTCACTGTGCTATTTTTGGATTATTTTGTGAGCTGCTTTGGGCAGTTAATAAGCATCTTACTCGGTAAGGCTCATCAGGAACACATGGATTCAAGACATTATTCTAACTGCCAAAACAATTGCAACTAGGAATAATTCCCAATCGAAAACGAGAAAAGCTGCTAGCTGCATGGAACCTGAAGACAGGGCGCTGAACATCAGCGTACTTAACTACATCGTCGTGTTTCACGCTCATCCACAGGAATGATGGACCTGTCCTGAAGTTCTGCCAAGGACTGCAGCAGCCTCACAGCTCTGCAGATCCAGTTACACCACTGGTTCCTCCCTCCATAACAGCTACGTTCACAGCTATTTGGACTCAACTACATCAGTATTTATACGTTAATACCATGATTGAGTTTACCTCAGGTCAGGGGTATGTAACAGCAACTTTGCAAGCACTAACATCACAACACTAGAAATTCTTGCAAGACTGGCAATGACATACAGGATTAGAAACACATTTCTAATATTAAGTCTAAACTGGTCTTTCCTATGTTGCAGTATTGCAAAAAAAGTACTTTTCCCAGAATAGCCCGGACCTGCTCACAAATAGCCCGTTACTGACACAGCTACAGATGATGGAAAAGCTTCCTGTTGTAGCTGTACCAGCACCATTCTCTCCTCCTCCTACTGCAGGCAAGGGCCGCAGCAGAGACAGCTCGTTCCACCTTCTCCTTCCATTTCTGCCAAACTCGTACTTCTAGGAAGACTATCTTTACAAAAAGTGTTGATAGGAAAGAGAAAGCTTCTATTAAATCATTTCCTTGAACTTGCATTTTCCAGATACACACCGAGCTGTGAACACTTTTCTGGGGTAACAATACTCCTTCCTCTGTGTCAGTGGAGCATCTACAAATAACTAGGAGCCCTTGACTAGGACTCCTAAACTCCTATTTATTATGCAAATAATTGACTACCTGATTTTCTCTTTTGTGTTAGGTAACCCTTCCTAATTATTTCTATAACAGTTCCATTTGAACTTATGTCTAAATACATCTGAATATACGCAGAGGGACCCTGGCTTCCTTAAGGATAATATAGGCCTGTAGATCAGGCTGAAAGTTCATGCCTATGCAGTTAAAAAGATCATCTACATTTAAACTATCTTCATTCCATAATTAACAAGATGTGCAATGCTGTATTAGAATCACATTAAGAAGATATTGTGGTTTTGTCTGATAAACCCAACCTTTGACAGTTTACATTGTCATGTCCTTTATTACACTGAATGCCAATATCTGATTACTACTTGTAATCCTGCTCTAAAAGTTTTGGGGAATATTGAGAGAACAACAGATACCGTAACACTAAGTTAAGACTGAAAATGAGTTTGTATTTCAAATATGACATCATACCCCTTCACGTCAGCTTCAAAACTATTAAAAATAATTATTCCGAGGAGAAAGTAAAGTGAAGGACTTTGTCACTGACATGGCACTCTTCGGAGCTTCCTGTGACAAGTGCACCACTACACCTCTGGTGCAGATTGTTCACACCTGCAAAAGGCCTGGCGTTGGTCTACCTTCAGATGTACTTTTCAACACTGCCCCCCCCCAACCCAGCCATGCCAGTCAAATATTTTTGCACCTACTTAAGGTATCCTCCTGGCATTACTGTTTCAGTTTCAAGAGATAGGGTAAAGGAAGAGGGAAAACCACACACAAATACAGGTATTTTCACAAAACCTTTCAGTGGGATCTCAGTACATTGCCCTTTCTTGGCACTTCAAAGCTAGAGAAAGAAAAGAAACATTTCAGAGAAGTACTTCAGAGTTAGTACATAGGAACAACATATAATCAATGTAAGTAATAATTCAGGCATAATTAATGACATAAGACTATACCCACTCTGTTAGGCTTGAACTGTAATTTCTAAAGACAGTTTCTTCAATAAAAAAGTGTTTCAGCCCAAGAAGACAGAAGCCACTAAAACCTGTGAATCGCCAAGAGATCATCTTCCAGTGCTGGCCTTATGGATCCTGTGATTACAAAGCATCCTAACAGCTCAGGGGAGTTACAGGGTGCTTGGGGACATTGCCACTTCAATAGAGAAAGCGTAAAGTAGCTGAAGCATCATTTGCACTCACTGCTCATCTTGTGACAAGTCAGGCAGCTATCAGACCCTTTCATGGGTTGATTTAACATATGGGGTGGGAGGGAGCAAATAATCTTCTACCACTTTACTGAATTTCATGGACTTACAAAGGGGTCTGCTAACTGGAACATCATTCTTCTGGAATAGCAAGCCATTAGATCAGCTCAGCTCCCTGTGAGGCTACAAACCCAACTGACCACCTACCCCCCACATTTAAGCAGAGCTGTTGGTACCTGCATACTGCCTTAGCTTAGCAGTCTACAAGGACAGTTTTGTAGGCAGTAAATTAGATTGGGAGGGTGGGGGAGAGGAGGGGTGCAAATCTATTTAGCTCCAATTACAATAGGAAGTTGACTAACTTGAGGTAGGAGCCTCTTGAGCCTTTATTCCAATATATATTAAGCAACCATCAGAAAAGGAAAAAAGCAGCTATAGGATCTGGGCTGTAGTGTGTTCATTTCAAAACACAGGTTCATTTTGCAAATGCTGCTATAGATACAGTATAAATAAAGATGGACTCAACTTTATGCTTTGTCATGGAGACAAGGAAAGTGCCTCTCACACACCGTGTGGTCCTGAAGTCTGACATTCATGTGTAAAACTGTGCCGTATGTTCTTGATGTGTTAGCACACACAAATTGATCTCAGCATTAACTTAAGCTACAATGATGGACGAGACAACCAGCAATGAGAGACGCCTGACATTTGTATGGCAGCTCCTCTCTGCTCAGTCCGGCCCCATCACAGGATCTCAAGCCTGGCCTCCAAAGCCACTAGTCAATTCTCAAAATTATGGCTAGTATTTGAAACATGCAGATAAAACAGTAAATCAGAATTAATGTTTTATGGGACTAGTCTTCCATGCCAGAGATTGTTGATCCTGGGTTTTCCATTTTCTTGCACCAATACTAAACGCAAAAGCAGGCATTCATGAGCAAGTGTCAAATGGTTCACATAAATTTAACCACTTACCTAATTTCTCCCTTAAGTAATCAACTGACACTAGATATCTTCATGCCAATGTAAGTAGTTTTGAATATGACAAACTTCACCTTATTACACGCCTCTGGACAAGGCTGTCTGATTTACGGTTGTTCTACAAACAAGAAATCTCCAATCAATTTTTATTAAAACACTGTTCCACAACAATAAGCCCAAGACATAACTGCACCCCCAGTTAACCCTCAAAAAAACTAAGCCACAGAACACACAGGTTGAGTCCTCTTGGTACAAGATGCTGACAACACTAAAAAGTTTCTTTGTAAAGCAGAAAAAGAAAGCATTACTCATTTAAGTCACTACTGCAAAAAAACAAAACGAAACTGTTAAAAACCAGCCTGCAGCCATATTCAATATCTGATAAACAAAAATAATAATGACTAAGTTTTCCTGATGTACAAGAGAATCTTTTGCAGCAAGGAGCTGCCATTTACAGAACTGGAATTGACAACCAAAGTATACTCAAAATTCACATGAATCCCAGTAAATCAAGTGCCTGTTCTTGACATGTACAGTCTTCATACTGAAGAAAACCATTGAATGGAGACCAGTAAACCTTACTAAAATAAGCATCACTTACACTAAGCACTCCTTATTTTCATGTATTCTATCTCAGTCCACTCTAAATCGTGTTTTCAGTGCTCCATCTTCTCCATGTGCTTTAAGATTCCCTCCTGCCCCGTTTTTTTCTACCTAATAATCCTGCAGAAATAGCCCCTCTTCTTTCCTCATCTCAAACCAAGAAACGGCAGGTGTAACTCAATATTCTGATTTATTAGAATATAAACCAGGATTGTTGCATCAATTTAGCCAGGGCTTTCAGGGTGGGATCCTTCCTCAAGCATTAAATCCCAGGCATTAAAACAAAGTGAAGGAAACTTCAAAACAGAAGATGAACAAATGCATTTGTTTGCTGATGTAAAAGCTCACACCCATCCAAGATGGCAAATATTCTAAGCCACCTTCTTGGGAATGAACTTTTAAGATCTCCAAAGGGACACAGTGCTCAAAAAAATACAAGTGGATCCGATGAATGTAGCCCAGTCTAGCAATTCAATAATCTGTTCCCAGGCCGACCTATATGTTTCAGACAGAGAGGAGTCTCAACATTTAAAGTGACTAATTAATTTATCTAGAGGCTTATACCAAACTGAAAATCATACTGAGCTTTCTGCTATTCTCAGAGCTGAGGCTAGTGGTAGCTATTTTTTCAAAGCCTGTATAAACAGGTTTGTGCGTGCTCTACTACTGCAAAACCAGCAAAAACCATAATCTAACTACTGATCCATCAGTTAGCCATTTAAAAGAAACTATCATAACGAATAACACAGCAGAGATCCCTATCTAAAATATGATCCACTGAAAACTCAAGATGTAGCAGTAAAAGGGCTTTAAAATGTAACTATTTTAGAAAAACAATGAAAAGATGTACATTTATATAAGGTACTGAGTTTACCCTAAAAAATCTTTAATGTTAAGCATCCACTTCATAGACTCCCTTTTCCCCTGACTACCTTGTCACACTGTGGATGAACACATGCTCTGAACAGGCGATGCTCTGAAGCCACCATGATCGAGGAACATGGCTCGGAAATAGACCACTCAGCCCTGAAAGCTGATCTCCTCTTTTCCCTTGGTTTGAAATATGACTGATTTACTACCTACCCACCACGTGACACCATTAGTTTTATTCATGATTTTGGAAAGGGAAGAGTTCAACAGAGTTAGGGATTTTCCTAGAAGAAAATCTTAGTTAATTAGTAATCTCTTTATGTTTTACTGAAGGCAAATGAGAATAACTTATGGACCTAGCTGAAACTTAACACCCATGAAACGTTAAAACAGCCAGAGAGATGCTTTTCAGTTGGCCCACTGTTCATCAGCCAGTAAAACGTCCATTTTTTTACTCGACAAATAGGGATTAATTTTTCCTGCAGGTCAGATATACAGTTACGTAGTTCTCAAAACCTCCCCTGGTCAGAAGAGCCAGCCACACACGTTCCTTCTCACTTACCACCAGCATTCTGACAAACACAACACTAACTCAACCATGAGTAACCCCTCTCAGTCTAGGACACTTTTCCTTCAGATTCTGGGATGCTTTGGAAGAGCTAAAGAAAAAAGTTTGAAAAAAGTCTGCATGACTCCCTCTTAAAAGCAAAAGGCAAAAATGAGTAAGTGGTCTCATCCCATGAAAAGAAATGCACCGGACCAATTCTGTTATTTATGTTTTATGGTAATAAGTGTTTTCTATATGCATTTGAACAGAAGATGCACAATACTGCAAAAATTGAGAAAATCTTCTAGTATTGTATAACTCTTTCAAATAATCAACATCACCTAAGAAAATACTCTGAAGTAATGAGTTGCAAGAGTAAAAGGAAGACATTATCCTCTGATAGGATGCATTTCCATAAATTTCACTGGCTCAGCATTCCTTCAGAAATATGCAAAATGAAACCTCTGCACCTTCACAACAAACAGGGAGAGCTAGTTGTCAGGGGAAAAAAAAATACAGAAACTATCTATTAATGAGGTATACCAAAAGGTTACAGCTCAGACAAGCATATCATCCCAACTAAATGAAGCCTTAAATCCAAATATTAATTCACCTGTACCCATTTTTTTCCTCTTATTCAGAGGAAGCATGGTTTTATAACATAGACTGCAGTAACAAGGTTGCTACAAAAAACTGTATTTGTATCATTTGAAAGTTAAAACTAATCTTCAGTTTATCATAGAAGATCAAGGTCATATGAGGCATCAATGAGAAAGTTTCTATTTAAGATAACCCCTGAGGCCAGGCACTTCTCAAAAACTTCCTAAATTTACAAAAGTACTTGAACAAATTACTGATTTCTGAAGTTTTACTTAGAGTATCCCATTCCTCACACAGACATTCCCATTAGGGAGATAAGCTTTACATGAGGACTTTAGATGGTATTTGCATGGTGTACATGGGCTGCTATTAGGAAAGAAAGTATCTACAGAAAGAAAATGAAAACACCCTGATGAAAACTGAGGCTTCAGAGCTTAACTTACACACAAAGTTCTGCAGATAGTCCTCAAACAAGATACCGAAGTTATTTTTCTTGCTTCATTAAGTTTTAAGAAACATCTGTTTTGGAAACAAATCCAAGAAAGGTTCCTTTTTCCATAAGTCAGACTTGACTCAGTTTTAAATCTAAGAGTCACTGTTACACCCCAACAACAGCTTAATACTTCTAAGGTATCTTCATATATGTTACAAGAACTCAAAACGACCTAAGATCAAAGCTATGCAGCCTCCTCACCTGCAGGGTCTAAACCCCAGTTTTGAACTCCTTCAACAAGCATGCCAATTCAGTAATGTCACTGCTCCCAGTTTTAAAGGCCAGGCCACATGTGTACACAGAAAAAGGAGTGCCTTTATATTCCCCTTCCCTCCACACCTACCCTTCTTTTAAGGGACTGTCGCAGGGATGGTTTGAGCTCTAAGCTAATGTTGCAATAGCATCATCCAGCTGTCCTTACAGCTGTATTTCAGGATCCTCTGAGACAAGGAAAGGAGAGAGGAGAGCATCCCAATACCAAGCCCACAGGGGAGCAGCTGGGTAGCCCCAATTTAAATCAGAACACAAGAACTCGTGATTCACCAGCTGTAGTCTTGCCTTGCGTTAATGCTCAAATGAACCCTTCCCCCCTCCAGACTGTAACTAGTTGACTGGTGAAACCTACGTGCAAATTTGTAACTAAATATAGATTTCTGCTAAATTTGGTAAATCTCTCCTTACCAAGGGGTTGCACTGCATATTTATATAATTATACAGTAGTATTTCACATCTTTACTTTCTACACCTATCATTAGAAAACGGTTGCTGACATTTATTTTAGGTCATGTACTCAACTGGGTCAAGCTGCACTGAAGGGAAACTAGAGTTCTGCAAGAAACTTTAGAAATCAGTTCATTTTAAATGAATAGTAAGTATTAACCATAACTAGACAGATTGTTTCTGGCTACCGCAGGCCAGACTTTCAAAGTTACTGAGATACTTAGCCAGATTTTTCCAAGAATTAGATGCCTAATCAGGCTGGGCATGAATGAACACCCTACTAAACAGCGCTCTGCATCCTTAAGCATCATCTCAATACTTCTGGAAACCTGAACCCATCATCCCTTGATGTTTTCTAATCAGTGAATAATTTTTGAAGAAAATTTTCCATTTTGTTTCGTCTCTTACTTCCTCAACTTTGAAAGCACTAGTCAAAATAAGAAAGACATCAGCTTCTAAACTGAAACTTAAATTTTTAGAGAAAAGGCTTTTCTGCCTATTATTTATCTTCATTTGCATCAACTTTTTGAATTTCTATTCCTTATGGTCAAGAAGATGCTGCTATTTACATTATTTCAAAGATAATACAGGAAACTAAAATGTATAAGCATTAAATTAACATCAGAAGTCAAAGATACATTGTGTATACCATTTAAGAAGCAGTGCTATGTTAAGAAGATTCACTGACATAGCAATTACTTTAATAGATTACATTGCCAATTTAAAACAAACTACCTAAGTATTTATGCTGAATTCAAAACCCCGTTTAAAAATTGAGCCCTCTGATTTGGGGGGGGGGGGAGGGGAACAGGCGGAATTTAAGTCCTAGACAAAAATCTCCAAGTACTGAACTGATCTGGAGTGCACGCCATTTGACTATTAATTCTACTCATTGTAGGAGGTAGGTTATGTCTGATTTTTAATTATGCTTTATGTAAATATCCCCAGAGGCTTATGCAATAGGTACAGGCTTAAGTAAGGCAAGCTGGTGGAGGCAGGCTGCCTGCTCTGGAAAGGGAAGCTGAGAGCCGAGTTGACTCCGTAGGCAGGGGTGGGCAAGCTCCCGTTGCCATTGAAGGCCTCCAAACCCCTGAATCACAGAACACAAGAGACTTGCTACATTTATACGCTCCCCGCCAAAAGCCACTCACTGAACTGAGCTCCAAGATCCTCCAGTACTTCTGTCGGCACAGCTGGCTTCTCCTACTTGATTTACAACGGATCGGCAAACCACACAATCCTGCGAGCGCTAACACTGCCATATTTATCACTTGCTTCAACTCTCTGTTTCTACAGCCCAGTTTTCCACCACAACAGTTTTTGATAAGAACCTGTGCACCCTGTGGCCAGAAGCCCTCAACCACCAAGGACTCTATGGACTTCACATACATGCACTATTAATCACCACCCTGCCAGCACGCCTTCACCTTGACCTACAGGCTTCACAACTAGTATGGAGGAGGCTGTTTAACACTCATGCCTTTGGCACCACTTTAAGTGCCAGCAAAATTCACAAGGAGTGGTAGTAACATACTTAAAATTACACCAAAATCTTACTCTAAACAAATTGCAGGTTGTGTCCAAACCCTGATCAAGCTTAGAAGGCAACCAAGCAACTATTTACACCACAGTCAAAACCACCTCATCTCTCAGACTACAACCAGTGGCGAAAGTTTCTCCAAACGCCCAGAACAACCATGGCTTCCCCTCTGTTTTACACAGAAATAGCACAAAGCCTCCTGGCCTCGTCCTTCCATGCCCAAAGGCATGCTTCAGCTTGCAATTGTTTCTATTTGCATGTGATAATTTTAACTGGTAATTCTAGAAAATATTCCATACAGCTGCATTTAAATTTCACCTTGCAGACCCGATACAACTCATTTATACGGGATCCACTTCAGTCCCTGGTTTCCCAACCAGCAGCCTGGCGACTACCATGAGTGGGCACTGAGCTAGGAAACCAGAAAGCTTTGATTTTTCTCCCAGTTCTGCAAGGCAGGGTAAATGCAGCACACTCTCTTCACCTGTAAAATGGGGACAGTACTCCCATTGTAAAGTACTTGAAGATCTGATGTAAGAAATGCAATATATTTTCAAAAAAGTTAAGCTAAAATATATTGCTTTTTTCATTCTCTAGATAAATACTTGATTACATTCTTGGTCCTGTGCTTCCCTGATGATTTTCTTCTCTACCTAATTTGCCATTTTGACTAATCCAATTATTTTAGCATATTAAACTGAGACTAATACAAGGATACAAAACCTAAATACCACTGCAGACACACAGCAGAGCCTACAGAATATTGTACCATTATTTTTATGACTTCAAAAGTAGAGAAAAGAGTACAGATCAAGGCAGCATGGCAAACGCTCACTTTATTTATTTTAATTCTCCCTTCTAGTTCTCACTAATTCCACTCACTGGTAATAGCTGAAGGCATACACCCAAATCAGTGACTCATGGCACAAGACCACAGTCCAAACAGCCACTGGGTTTTCAAAGCAGTGCTTTCAAGAATTGCAATGTTCCATCCCAGGAGTTTAACTGCCTTCTTTGTTCAAAAAAAAAAAAAGAAGGGAAAAAACAAAACAAAACAAAACACTGACAACAGGTGCTTCTTTAGTTCTCATACACACAGAAGAAAAAAAAAGAAAAAAAATTCACTCTTGGTCCTCCCAGCCATACCCCGTATTCTCGCACAGATGTGAGGCACATCCTTCCCACCCATGCTTCTTACCCAGGTTATTGTCCACAACCAGAAACACAAGACAGAAGAACTCCCCAACAATTTCAGCTTCAAGATTAGCCCAACTCCTCTACGTGTGTTCTGGAAATCCTCAAGTGTTTTAATTCCAACTATTTTTTTTTATTATATATTTTAAATAAGAAAGCTTTTCCCAGGTTTTTCAAACGAGTAATTTTACTTTAACAGCTGGTTGGGAACCTTTATTTTTTTTTACCTCAATGCCAACCTCCCAGACACATTATTTATAATAGGCTGTCTTTCTTAATACTTGCTATTAGTCAAAAGACCAATAGAGTGCTGCTTAGTAAACACCTTAGCTGTTCAATCTTCACATCCTTTAAATAATGGGGTGGGTTCAAAAAGGATAAGCTTTCAAAGCAGAACTCTGCTCATCTTGTAAAGAGCCACAAACACCCTGATACAGCCCATTTCCCATCATTTTCCAGGTTCTGTAACCACTGCTTTGTATCTTCAAAGTTACATTAAAATGTGACATAAAAAACATCCTATTGAGCAGAAACTCATAAATTACTTGCACCCTATTTTATCTACAGTAGGCCTTCCAGCTCCCCAAAACAGGTATGTACTTGAACACGTAATCCCCTGTCATCGTATGTTCAGGATACCAATCATGCAAGGAACGTTCACACGTAAGCACTCACCTGCCTGATCATTAGATTTTTAGTTTAGTTAAATGTCCTGCTGTTAACACAATTTTTAACTTAGGTTAGGTGGTCACAAGCAACGTGCAAATGTGGGTCTGCATCAGTTTAATCGCTACTAGTTTGGGTTTCAGGAGGGCTGGACAAAAGAGGATCACCAATGGAAGGCAAAAATTTAGACATGGGAGGATGAATGCAGGCTCCCCTCCTTCCATTTCTTCAGAAGAAATGTGGACACGTACTGAAGTACCCACTCCTGGCCCCCAAAGAAAAAATGGTATGTATCGCCTTGGCTACCATCTTCTTCCTCCTGCAGAAGCACACAGAAGTAAAAAACACTGGAACCACCACAAGTTTGCAAGTGCTAGCCACTTTCTCCTGCTTTCCACTAAGACTACATAAGGGCTACGATGGTGGCTGTGATCTCAAGTCTTCTTTCTAAAAGAAGCAACTAAGGAAATAACATTCACCCTTCGGTGTAGGATGAGTGGGCAGTAGCGACAGATAAAAGCCTTCATTTATCTTCTCTCCCTAGGCTACATAAAGCAGTATTAGATGCAAGTTTACAGGCCCAATAATGCTCCATTTGGGTTGGGATAAGGCTCCAGTCCCTCCCCCACACCCTTCCCTTAAAGCTCTCTGCAGGTTTGGAAAATCAAAGGAAGACACCTCCATTACCCTCTTCCATTTTGTTGGGTAAGAAATATTTCTATTGCATAAAAGTGTGTATCTCTCTCTCTCTCCCTCTCAAGAATTTAGCAGAGTCTCCTTCCTCCCAAGTCCACAGCAGCAATACCGGGGGCCGGAGGCTTTACTTTGTTCTCCGCCGGGTGGAGGACCTCACCTCCCCCTTCCAAACCTGGTTCAAAGTGGAAACCACTCCTAGAGGTCAGGAGGCAGCAGCACGGGAGACATCTTTCTCTCATCGTCCACAGGCAGAGAGGCAGCGGCGAGCAGAGGGCCCGGCCGCCCCAGGAGGGTGCAGGCGGGGCGCCCAGCCCCCTCTTCCCG
>NW_009190779.1:0-218 GCF_000690835.1 Fulmarus glacialis
GCACTCAGGCTGGCACTGAGAAGAATCTGAGCTTAAATGGTCTGACTGAGCAAATAGGTCCTCAAGTTTCAGTTTGAGGGTTATTCTTATACAGCCAGGAGTGAAGTCAATTTTATACCAATTTGCTGTTAGTTGAATATGCTCCTGTTTTATCTGGTCTAGACCTTGAGACTCACTCTAATGAGGATTCAGTAGGGTCTGGAGCCTGGACATTATAT
>NW_009190780.1:0-24922 GCF_000690835.1 Fulmarus glacialis
GGGGGGGAGGGGAGGGGTGTTAAAATAAACCCCATAAATATGGGGTTAAAATAAAACTAATTCAGTGTTAAGCCTGTGTCTCTAAAATTTACAAGTTGCTGTGAAATGCAGACATTTTAAGAGAAAGAAACTCTCAGCTGTTGCATATAGCTTTGATATTTTCCAATATAAGTGTGATATGACAATAATTGCTAGCCAGAAATACATATGTATATTTCTGAAGAAGGACATTTAAAGAAACACATTTATTGACAAAGAACAGTAAAATCTTATGTTTATATAACGTAGCTGATATAAAGCATTACTGGAAACTTACTTATTTCCTATTTTTAAGCTATTCTAGGTAAAGTCGTAATACTGTATAAAAACAATCTTAGAATATGGGTTCCTGCTTTCAAACAAAGAGGGAAAAAATAAATCATCCATGTTTAATACAGCCAATGCTTCAGTTAAATTTCAATTTTGTTTTGAGATAGAACAATTCATTACATAGCAAGTCACAAGAAACATTTCGATTATTACAGTTTATAGGAAGTATTTTCTGTGAAAATATTTTATTTATTTTCAACTTGCTGTAGTTCATACATTGTGAAATATTGCTATCTGTGGGTTACAGGTCACATTCAAAGCTGACTGCAGTCAAAAGGAATTTGTGTGTGTATATATGTCTATATCAGGCTTTCCACTGACATCAGAAACTGTGGTTTAGACTCCAAATTGATGGGGGTTTTAAATTTTTTTTTTTTTAAATTGCTCTAAGTTATTCAAATCATTTTTCCATTTCCTGTATATGCCCAGCTCAGGCACAGAAGGCAAGTGTATCCAAGTCAGTACTCTTAAGCCAGGGCAGGTTTAGGAGCAAGGCTATCTTCAGAGAAATGCTTGTAACAAGGTTCACCTGTTCTGGCTACCACCATATATATTTAAGCAACTGACTGCTGATGAGGCAGTATTTCACCTTTTGGAAAATTAGCATCTGCTATTTTTTCCACTGGTAAGCTTATCCTCTGATGTGGGACAGAAAAAATACAGCCTGGTTTACCAGGTGTCAGGTCCCTGAGCATGCCAACAGACCATAACTGCCTTGACCAACTTCACCTGGGAAACCCCACCAGGCACCCGTGGACAAGGTCGCCAGCCCTTGTCCAAGCTGACTGCCAGGGAACAGCGCCAGCAGGGCTGTGCTGCAAGGGGGGGTGAGCCCAGTGCTGCAGGTGCCGACTGATTCATTTGAGAGAGGTGGTAGCTGTCTGCCTTCAGGGAGGAATCCAGTATGTCAGTGCCAGAAAGTCAACCGTCCCTTGAACAGAATATGTAGAAGTGCATATAGAGTCTGAAGAGGGTTTTCTGTAATCCTCTTCTCTCTGAGATGAATATATAAGTTATTATACTTTTATAGATACATATACTTTCCCTTCGATTTTTTACACAGGAGCATAATTACACTATAATTTTTTTCCCGTTCTTGAATTTTTAGTCAGCTTGAATTGTTGCTTGTACCTATAGCAAAAGCCTATTCCCATCAAATATATAATGGAAGCACTTCCACTTTTGTTGGAGACGTTATATGCAGTTTAGGAGGAGCTGATGTTACAGGACCTTTGCTGTGCTTGTCCAGAACCATAGGTAGACACAGCTCATGGATGTTTACTAACAATAGCATGTGTGCACCCCAAGGAACTTTGAGTCTAATTAGACACAGCACAGAAAAGGTTGACAAGGGACAAGCACATGGGGAATAGGAATAAGTGGATAAAGGTGAATATAATGGAAGCCAAAATCATGGGCTGTGCTTAATTTCAATCACTGTTTAGGGAAGAGTTTATTTACCATGTTATGTTAAGGAACAAAGTGATGCTTATAAGCTGTATTATAAACAAACGGAGTACCTTTCTCATGTATACTTATTGAATGACACTTAGTGAATGTCTACAGTTCTATTCACTTGAAGAGTATAGAATTTTTTCTCTCTCCTCAGGTATAAAAATTTTATTAAGAAGCAGCTATGAATAACTCAGAAGAATCAAGCAAGTATTGCGTGAGTGGTAAGAAAGTAGACTCCCTGTTATGAATGTTGGAAAACAAAAAAAATCAGTGGTTTGTTTGTTTGTTTGTTTGTTTCAAATTTCAGATATTTTGGTAGAGAATGATCTTACTTGTGTATGACAAGAACAGAACAGAATAATTTCATTACGATATATAATTAATAGGAAAAATCCTATGTTGCTTATATTTGTAAAAGTGATATTGTGGCTCCTTAGTCTTGCTGGGGAACACTTACTACTGAGTGATCTCACTGACAAAATTTGCATAATTCATCTGCAGTGCAAAATGGGGATTCTTGATCTGGCACCAGCTCAAACAGTAATCGAAAAGAAGTTATTTTTCTCCTGAAAAACATGGTTTACCTTACTAAAAGAAATAAAAAAAACCACCTTAGGATTGGTCAGTCAGTTAACCGAATGGCTTTTTTTGTCATATCTCTCCATCTTTAAAGCCATAAAGATTCAAACACTCATCACTTGTAGGCAGATATAAATCACTACAAAAATAATACAGTTTCCGTTTTCCCAGCAACAAGTATTGAACTCTACAGTAACAAAAATATAAGGAATATCCAGGAAAATATAACATAATTCCATGGAAACTTGGGCACCTAAAGTGCATATTTTTTAACTTACTAGGTTTGGGTACCATAAGATGAACTTCCTACTTTAATCAAGTTTGATATTTGTGATCATTGCTCATATATCTCTCTTATAATTTAACAAATTAGACAATGAATTGTACAATACAATAAAAAACTGCAGTGCAGTGCTGACAGTTTTTTTCACTTTTATAATGGACTTAATGAGATAACACACTTTTAAAAACTCTGTTCTAATTGTTTTTTTTCTAATGTAAACTTTTGCATTAACAGAACAATTTATATAAGCCTCAAGACATAAATGTTTGATGATGGTTGTAAAACAAGAGGGATGTTACCCTCTAAAATATTAACATTTCTGGTAATAAAGTCACTTTTTCTATTAAATAAAACTTTTTTTTCTACATCTAAGTTTGTTGCCAGGCTCATGTAATAAAGAGGTCAAGGAAAGTACTGTTAAAAATATGACTATGCTTTGTTAATTAGTGTCTTTAATCATTCATTCATTAACTTGTCCAGAATGTCCATTTTTATAAAGTAAGAGTATAAAATGATCCCTGACAGTATCCTGCTTCATAAAATACTGCTCATAACAACTCAATGTAGAAATCCCATCATATACGTTTCTATAAAGTTTGTCCTTGGATCTGGATCAACAAATCATACAGTTAGAGAAGTCATTCTCATTATCAGATTTAATTCAGTTCATTAATACCAGTATTTCCACATGTTCTTGTGGAAATTTTGCACTAATTTCTTAACTGACAGCAGTGGAGTTATACCACATTATATTGGATTATGTTACACCAGAAAGTGGTCCTATGACAAAATGAATTGTGACAACTACATTTCAGATCCACTCCCACTCCCTAATGCTTGCCAAGAAAGCCTACGCTAACATTCTCAAAAACAGCCTCTTCTCTACATCCCGCAAACTTGTGCCACCTATGTACAATCCTGACGTGTTAGTGGAGGACTTCTACGAAAGCATTTGCACTTCATACATGCAAATTAATAGCCTAAACAGTTAGCTGGCCATTCTTTCTAGACAATTACAGTTACAATAAACTTTTGAGCATTGGTTTGCAAGCCAGCAAACACACTCTGTCATCAAGATCCACATCTACACATGGTTTATTGTCTACATTAATTTAATGTATGATAAGTGATCTAAATTTGTGTTGGCACACATGAAAGTCACAACCCTTGAAAACAGGGCTTCTGTCATCATTATCCACAAGGATCACATCTTTGCAGAAGTAAATTCTGTAAAAATCTTTGCAGCTTCAGTATTTTTCTTAAAGGTTTTGGAAGCACAGATAAGTTCTTTTAGTAATTTCCAAGTTTTTAGCTAATGTAATTGCAGTGGATAATCAACTATTTTAATTAAATTGTATCATTTGGATTTTTTTCTGTATCAGTGCCTCATTTTTATTCATATATCCATGACTATAGTCTTAGCCTGCAACTTAGTAATAGCCTTGTACTTTCAAATATCTCCCACCTTCTGCCTTATTTTGTTATGAAGTCTTAAACTTTAAGTTCACATCTATGCTTACCCTGAGCTGCATTCAGTTTTACTGAGGAAAACAAAATTTAGAATCTTCTGGGTTTCTCTTAGATATATTTCTTTAATTTTTCAAGAAATTGACATCTTTGTTCAGAGGTGTTACAGAGAGGTTTACTGGAACTGTGACTTTTATTTTACCTTCACACTTGAATTTTATCTTTAAGTTGGTTTTTTCCCCTTTGATTTAATTGTTTATGAGACATTTTTTCTTAATATTTCAAGGCACCAGATTCCAACTCTGGTCTGAGCAAGGACACCTCTGCTGAAATCCTGGAGTTGCATCCATTACTGCTAGGGTCAACATGTGGCATTTTATGATGTACTTCATAGCTTCTGATGACAGCACATTTCATTCTAATGTGACCTGGAGAGAAATAAACAAAGTGTTGTACTGTGGCAGAGTGGGAAACAGGGAATACTCAAATGTATGCATTATTTCAGCAGAGGTCAAAGTTTTACTATCCTAACTCAGAGGCGGCACAAATAATCAGCCTTATTTCCAGGAGTCAGCTCAAACACAAGTCAGAGGACACGTTATCTGGATACCTAGAAGGTCGGTAGCAGGAAGACATAATTATTACAAACCGATAGTGAGAGCATTTTCAAGAACAAGTTTTCTTCAGAAATACTAGAGAGTTGAGTCTCTTTTTTCACTCTGTGCATGAGACAACTCCTGCTGATTAACTAATTCACCCCGTACAAAAAGAACCTGTTGTGTGGACACTGCCTCAGCATGTATAGAGTTTCCAGAAGGGATCCTGCTTCCTGGAGCTTTACACAGCACCCACAAAGAGCTGATAATGATTGTATCATACAACAGGAACTACCATTTCACTCCATCATTTTTGTAGCACTGCAAATTGTCAGACTTCTCACTACTCACTTTTGACAATATGGGTTCCTTTCAGATCCCACAAAATTTCCGTTCTCTCTCATGCTTTTCAATCTGTTCATTCAACATATGTGGGTACTAAAATACTTCAGGTTGTTTCTCACTATTTTTGTTCCCTCTTCCTCTGCCTGTGTGGTGTTTCTTAAATGCTTTTTCCCCGAGGTGCCACCACCTTGGCCAAGGGGCTCAGCCGTGCCCTGAGGGGTGTCATGGAGCCGGCTGGAACCGGCTGTTCCAGGCATGGAGAAGCCCCAGCCTCTCCTCACAGAGGCCGCCCAGATGGGTCAATCAGGAAGAAAGGCACTGTAAAGCAGATATATTAATAGAACAAATAATTGTTATAGGCAGTATTATTTTTTCAGCCTTCTTATGGATAACACGGAATTTCTTGATAGGAGGGAAACAGAATTAAAATTTGTATTCAATATCTTCTCTCAACACTTTCAAAAGCAAAGGAAAAGGGTGGCTTGCTTCCCAGCTTGCTATTCATTTTGGTATAAAACCTTTCTGGAAGACACTGGAGAAATGGAAGCTTCATGTTAATGCTGTGCACAAGAAAGGCAGAGGCAGAATCCAGAACATTTAACTTTTCTACCAGCCCAGACACCAACAGTGTAAAAATCAAACCATAAAGTATAAGACTGGGAGGAGGAGCGATAGGAGAAAAATAAAATTATAATTCATGTGATATGTGTTTTCCTCACTCTTACTCTGAAAGGCAAGGAAATACAGCAAAATCTATATCAGGTTATAGCATAGTGTAAAAGCCATTCCTCAGCAGAAGGAAGTGATTCAACTTTTAATTGTAAAGGACATAGCCAAGCTGAGTGGGCTTGGCATTTGGGAACAGTATAAATGGCTATTAAAATATGGGTCTCATTCAAATTGCTATGACAGGGCAGAGAGATAGAACATTACAAAGTCGGGTCATGCCAATTTTCATGGTAGACTCAAATACAGCAAGCCAATCAATCATCCAATGCATTTAAGATTTTAACTAAACTAAGGTTGAAATAGAGGTCCACAGTTATATCAAAGATAAATGCATGAACAAGTGTAGAAACAGATTTGGAAACAAACAAAAAAAGAAAAGATCACCCATTTTGGCTCCAAAAAGTTACCAATTTATTACAGTAAGAGTAGCCTTTGGGAAAGTCAGGTTTAAATACATTTTCACTGCATAAATATTAAATAACAAACACTTGCTAAAGGAATATTTAGTTTATTTTATATTCCTCCTATGTTGTGCATTATATTGGATAAGAACTACTTTGGGTACACATTTTCTTGGATTAAGTGTGTGAGAAGACATAGAACTCTGGAGAGGTGAAATTATCAAAAAGGAAAAATATGAATAATGAGAGATAATAAAATTATATACCATCTTGGTCTTTTAGTTTATTTTTAAATTATGCTTATGTGTTGCATTGAATGTTATGTAAAGTTATTGTTTCTAAATATCACATTTGCAAGCTTTACTGATGTCATTGGTACTCAGTCATTTTACTATATGAAAAATAAGAAAAAAGATTTTAAGATATTTTGTTTGGCCTAGATCTCATCTGTTTTGTAGTGTTTTTACTGTTGGCAAAGGCTGTTTTCACAAAAAAAACCTTTCCACTCATAGCATTTCATTACTTTGGACTCCAAAAAAAGAGAGCGCAGCAAAGGGATTTCTCAAACTGCCAGGAATGTTGCACAACTGCATAGCTGAATGAAAATACACTGTCAGTAGGTATGTATTGTCATGATAGGGTTTGCTTCTCTGACATATTTCCTAAATGAAGAAAGTCAACAGCTAACAGAAGACCTTCAAAGTAGAGTTCATCTTTTCTGAAACAGAAAATTGAAGTTTGACTATTATGAGAGGAAATCACTGGGGTTTTCTCCAGTTCTAAAGAAACCTAGGTAAGTAGGGGAATCAAGGACAGAGAAATTAAATCCAGGGAAATTCAGAAGGTATAAAAGACTTCTGAATGTGCTAAAATGGATGTCTTTTGAAAGCTTTGAACAGTACCAAATCCCCCAAAATTTGGTTCCAGATGCTTCTCCCAAAGAAAAACTGCAATTTTACGTATTTGTAATGCAGTTTAGTATCCTCTCTGCTTTTCCATTAAGCATGTGTGTATTGAGGTAGTCATGAGGAACCCAATACTTGTGTCAGGTACATGGGTTCATGAAAAAGCAGAATCTGATGGTACGCTAGTTAACACAGTGCTCACACTTAAAGTTCTACATATAATATTCAATTACAGGTTCTCGGTAAAGGCAGAACTCTGGCACGTGTGTAGCAAAAGTTTAGCTAAACTGCAGAAGAGAGGATAAATTGACAGTAAAAGATTACAATGTTCTTTTTAAGATTGGACCAGTGGAAGGGAAGGAAATACTGGTTCCAGTCGATTTTTTTTTTTTTTTTAAATCCGCCCTCTATGGAAATGTGATTTCATTAAAATTGAAATTCATCTACCAAATCAAAAATTTTCCAAAAATGTCCATAGGAATGATTTTCTTCTTGACCAATAAAATGAAAAGAATTAATTGAAAATGTAAAAATTATTTATTTTTGGTAAAAAATGTTCAAATGTTAGTATTTCAGATACTATAGAGACATTATGTCTTCTGGAATATTTTGTTCTATGAATTATCTGTCTTCTTTTTTAATATATTTTGTCCTCCACTAGTGTTCAGGTGGACTTGAATCTGAAAGTCCCAGAGAAGTTTACTGACTAAACTCTCCATTTCTCCTTATATTTACATTGATCCCCTAGACCCTTAAGAAAAAAAAGGAATTCATTCCAGGAATAAGGAGAATGTGGAAAACCATTTGGCAGAGGTAATTGCTTGTAAGGATCGAGCAATGTGTCTTCTACTAATATAAAGATAATAAATGTTGTGCTTTTTTCCTGAATTTCTGTTATTCATATTTTTTTCATACCAACTTATCTTACCAAAGTGCATTATAAGCAAATAAATACCCATTTTTTCTAGTATTCATTCCTAATTCCATGGTATTACTCGTATCTGTACGTGTATTTAGTAACCTAAGCTGCAAAAATTAAAATTCCCAGGTTATTACTGTATAAGTAATATAAATTGTCTCTTCTTCAATACTTGTATGGGGTATTAATATAATCTACTATCTGGAATAAAATCTGTTAGTTTTTCATAAAATGAACAGAGAACAGTCTGGAAGTCCTGGAAAAGGACAACTTTAATGTAGTTTGTTATAGTAAGCTTTAAGATTATACAGGTGACAGATGTAACACTTAAACCAAAGTGTCTCAGTGACACTTTCAGAGAAGAAAGACAGTTCAGACAAAGAGAGGATCACAATATACTCTAACCAAAATTACAAAACAAAATGGAAATATTCACAGCATTACAATTAAGAAGGAAATAAGTAAATAAATAAAAATCAATACAATTAGAGGCAAAATAAAATACCAAGATATCAACACATACAATTTGTCCTGAATACTACACAAAAGTTAAAACATTTTTGTGTGTTGGAGAAAAGAATCTTTGAATTGTGTCATTTCAGCTTCACATCCTGAAAGTTCTTTTCTAGTCAGATGAACAAGAGTGAACAAAGTATTTCAAGCAGAATGAAGAAATTCCTTATTATCTGAAAAAGGTGTTAAAGAACATAAAACCAATCCATCCTATTATTCCAGGTGTTCGAGCAGTTCTCTTTGTCTTCTGCTTAAAGAGATCTAATGAGATCAATGAGAACAAAGGGAGAACCAAGGACTTCTCATCAGAAAGACTAATTAGTATCCAAATATCAAACAGACTCAGATAATAAATACCATTTTTTTTTTTTGTCAATGCACACGATTACAAAAGTATGTGCTGCAGTAAAAGGTTTGATTGGTGCCTGGAAATAAGCATAAATATATGCATATCTAGTAACTGTACCACTGAGAGGCCATTTGTATGAGAAATTATACACTTCTGAATGACAACTTCTCTTTAGTGATACCTGATTGGGCCTAAAATAGCAGGTCTTTCACATGGTTACAGATGTTTTTCAGACAGTAATTTCAGTAGAAATCAGGTAGGTAGAGTTGCCCTTAGTTGTTTGAATCAATCATGTCAGTCTCTCAGGAGACGAAAATAAATATTTTTGAGGTATATCCCAATCCATAAGGTATGTTGGGCCATAAACCTGTAGAATATTTTCTTAACTAGTACACTACCAAGAACTATTTTTTGTTTTGTTTTTGAGGAGAATAAGTTACACAATTTGCTTCCTTTTGAATAATTAACCATTTCATTCTGCATCCACATTTGTGCTTTAAATGTTATTGACAGTAAAAGCTAAACTCTGCCTTGAATATATAGACTGGAAGCAAAAAAAACTGTATTAGGAAATAAATCGTATATTAAAAACATTTTATTGAATTAAAATTCATTCTATCTTTTCCTTGCTTACCTTAAAAATTAATCTTAAATTTCATCTCAACTTTGAATTTGAAAATTTTATACATCCATCAGTCACTGGATGCTCTATGCAACAAAAACTCAGTGCTGCCATCAGCTTTAAGACAGGGAAGAGCACCATGATAATACCTAGCAGTTAGCTGATAAAATTACACAATATTATGCTACAGGAGATGCTGCAGAGAAAGAATAAATAAAACATGGAGCTGAGACTTCTTGAAGATATTAGGGTGGGAGTATATATTTTCTTATGTGAGCATTTCAAATTGACAAAAATAAATAAATAAATAAATATCTTAGCCCTTAGAATCATAGTTCTCTAGCAACTTCTTTAATTACACACACAGGGAAAGAAATTATTTGACTGCACCTTGAAGACAAACAAGCAGCTCTAGAAAGAAAATGCTCTCATCACAGACTCACGGACCCAGAGATTCACAGAATCATGGAATCACGGAATCATGGAATCACAGAATCACAGAATGGTTGAGGTTGGCAGGGACCTCTGGAGGTCATCTGGTCCAGCCCCCTGCTTAAGCAAGGTCAGCTAGAGCTAGTTGCCCAGAACAGTGTCTAGGCAGTTTTTGAAAATCTCTAAGGAAGGAGGTAACACAACTTCCCTGGGCAATCTATTCCAGTGCTGAGTCACCCTCACAGTGAAAAACTGTTTCCTGATGTTCAGACAGAATGTCCTGTGTTTCAGTTTAGAATAGAATAGAATAGAATAGAATAGAATAGAATAGAATAGAATAGAATAGTTTGTGCCCATTGCCTCTGGTCCTGTCACGAGGCACCACTGAGAAGAGCCTGGCTCCATCCTCTTTGCACCCTCCATTCAGGTATTTATATGCATTAACAAGATCCCCCCTGAGCCTTCTCTTGGCAAAACAGTCCTACCTCTCTCAGCCTTTCTTTATAAAAGAGATGCTCCAGTCCTTTCACCATCTTTGTGGCCCTTCATTGGACTCTCTCCAGTATGTCCATGTCTCTCTCGTACTGGGGAGTGCAGAACTGGACACAGTACTCCAGGTGTGGCCTGTGAACAAAGGGGCAGGAACACCTCCCTCAACCTACTGGCAACACTCCTCCTCCTCATGCAGCCCAGGATGCTGTTAGCTTTCTTTGCAGCAAGGGCACATTGCTGGCATATGTTCAACCACGTGTCCACCAGGACCTGAGGGTCCTTCTCTGCCAAGCTGCTTTCCAGTTTGCTGGCCCCCCAACATATATTGGTGCATGGGGTTGTTCCTCCCCAGGTGAAGGACTTTGCACTTCTCCTTGTTGAACTTCATGAGATGTTACTGTCAGCCCATTTCTCCAGCCTGTTGAGGCCCCTCTGCATAGCAGCATGACCCTCTGGTGTATCAGCCACTCCTCCCAGTTTGGTGTCATCAGTATACTTGCTGAGGGTACACTCTGCCCCATCATCCAGATCATTAATGAAGACATTAACGGGACTGGGCCCAGTGTTGATCCCTGGGGTACACTGCTAGTCACTGACCTCCAGCTAGACTTTGTGCTGCTGATCACCACCCTCTGGGCCTGTCCATTCAAACAGTTTTCAGTCCACCTCACTGTCTGCTCATGCAGCCCGTAGGTCAACAGCTTCTCTATCAAGACCTTATGGATGACAGTGTCAAAGGCCTTCCTGAAGTCCAGATAGACAATATCCACTGCTCTTACCTCATACAGTTTTTGATTTTGTGGTGGGTTGACCTTGGCTGGCTGCCAGATCCCCCACTCTGTCTCTCTCTCACTCCCCCTCCTCCACAGAACAGGAGGATGTCGCGAATGAGTGGTTTTGAGACTTGTATTGTTTTCCCTTTCCAGGAATGATACCAGCACACCTCCCCTGGAGATTGGGTTAACCATCGAAGGATTCCTTATCCTTTTCACAGGAGCAATCATTGTCAGCATAGACCAAATTTGGCTTATACACCAACAAACCCAACGCACAGGGTGGAGACCCTCATTTCGTTTGTTCGTGTTAATCAGTGTGGTAACTACAGTACATTCTGCACCATACATGCTTCTCAGTTGTGGGTGCAATCTACTATAACAACAGTTATAAGGGAAGGTGATGAGGGCACCTTGCCCACTGAAATTCGAAAGGTAATTTGAGATAATGCAACTAAATTTGAAAGGCAATTCCAATCCTGGTGACGTCTAGTCAATTTTACTTACGACCCCATTGACAACAAGGTCACAGCTTTTGTCTTGACAACATGCAATGCTTCGGTATACAACATATACCCAATCATTGCACTGGGATTAAATCACAATGGAACTGTACTCTATCCATTAGAACATAGAGTATGGCCCAACAAAACAGAGATAAATGGAAAACTATTGATGTGGATGCATGTGTTGTATGGGAACAAAGGGGATTTATTTGTGAAAGTAATACCATCAAGGCCCAAGACATTTGTCTTGACACTAAACAAAATATTTGTCATTTTGAAATACATCCTGATGAAACCCCTGAAATTGTACTTATGTATGTTGGAAATGGATGTGTTGTTTGTATAAGAACTCTTTGTGATTCTATACTTACAGACAACGCCACTGTGGAGACATATAATCATTCAAAGATCTGTATTTGAAATTTCACCAAAATTATAGGATGTGACTTTAACTATTCAGCTCCTGTCACAACCCACCAATTGCTACAATCGAACTACACATCCTATCAAGATTTACTACCTACCCCCATTGGAATGAACCTTACATTGGTAAGGAAACTGTTGCAACATGATGACTTGAGTCAAATGCTACAACAAATTTGAAACAACGGTCAAAGAACTCCGATGACCGTCCATCAAGATACACCATGTCCTAGAAAGAGTGAAGAAATATGGAGAACATCGCTATTTGGATGGTCACCAATAGCAACAGGGACTTTGAATCGAATTTTATACCCTATCGTAATTTTACTAATTTCTGTTATATTGTGCTTGTTGTTGAACATTGTTCTATATGTCAGTGTGTGGAGGATGGCTAGACAGGTAGCACTGTTACCAAAACCTCCTCGCATATGTGACATTGCTTAATCACATTTAACAAAACCATAATGATTAGGTAAACCAACCAAAAATTTTCCCTCAAATTGCAATTGGAATATGGCATTGATCTGTTTATAGGCGTGGAGGCAAGAGGCGACCACACTGCCACTCTGTGAGAGACAGATGGATTGACTTTAGTCAGGGGGTGGATTGTGGTGGTGCATTTCCCCCCTTCCCCTGGGCCACTCTACAATCTCAGGAACTCCTGTTGGGCCTTAGCCATTGTGTAACGAGTTGGGCGGCTGAGCGTCACACAAGGCACTCTTGATGGCTAAGGTGGGGAGCGACACTGATCGTACCAGGAACACCAGCTACCTGATCAAGGTAAGGAACAAGAGCGGCGGATAATTCGTCATCTCTGACAGCCCCGAGGCATTCTCTACCTGGATCGTAGCTCAAGTGGAACAATACCATGGTTACCGTGGAACAATACCATATTTACTATCCCGGATCACCTCAGATAGTGGCCAGGATGGAAATTTACTGATGACTAAAGCCAATCACCTTGCAAACCTATAGACAGTGGTCCCAAGCGAGACCCTTTTTTAGCTCTCCTGGACCGCAGTGGGCTGTGCCCAGGGTCTCCCTCTGAGTGGGACACCTCTCAGAGTTTGCAAACTCTCAAGTTTGTGATATTTGGAGGACTGCTGGGACCTGGGCTGAAACACTCCTCAGCCAAGACATTCCTTAGGGCTCAACCCTTCGCCCGTTGAGAAATGCCAAGACATTTAACGTGAGTATTTCACAGACTCGAGGGGAATTTTTAACAGGTACCTTTATCTATCCTTTATAAATTTATCTAGCCTTGGGCCCTTATGAATGAATTGATCTAGATCTTTTGTGTGTGTGTGTGTGTTTGTGTGTACTGATTTAGATAACCAGTAATAAACATAATCTGTAATCAAGTCGCTTTAATAATTGTAATAAACTTGATTAGCTTACTTTGTAACTGTTAAATTAGTCAATGATTAAGTGCTGTCAAAATCTTATAATCTACCTTAAAACTGTAAATGAACTTTAAATTGCTGCTAAACACATATAATCCCTTAGGCATAAACTGTTGATCAGGTCTGAGACTAGGGGTAGATCCAGCCGCACTTAGACTCCTCTCTGAGAAGGAGTTTAGAAAGCAAGGGGCTCTACTCTGAACCTCATGACTCAACGGGAGGGTCTTCCTTACCCTTTTTCTCCTCAGTCTTTCTATAAATCATTCCAACACAATTCTGACAAGATTTTCCCTGTGTGTACTAAATCCATGTAATGAGTAATAGAGTGAACCTTGCCATCGAATTCTGTTAAGTCGTGCTTTTATATATTTCTGTTAAAATCACTTTTTGCTGATACCTTTGCCAGTGATTCTTTAAGCAGCCTCAAAACCACTCATTTGTGACAGAGGAGAAAATAAGATTGAAAAGCTCATGGGTTGAGGTAAAGGCAGCTTAATAGGAAAAGCAAAGGCCATACATGGAAACAAAACAAAAAGAGGATATTTATTCGCTAGTTTCCATCAGCAAGCAGATGTCCAGCTACTTCCTAGGATATAGAGCCTCAGTATGCATAATGGTTGCTTTGGAAAACAAACACCATAAGCACAAATGTCCTCCCCACCCCCCTTCCCCTCACCTTTGATTGCTGAGCATGATGTCATATAGTATGGAACAACCCTTTGGGTCACTTTGGGTCAGCTGTCCTGGTTATGTCCCCTCCCAACCTCCTGCACACTCCATCCTACTGGCCTTTGTGGGGTGAGGGTGGGAAAGATAGTCTTGGTGTTGTGCAAGCACTGCTCAGCCAAAGTATTGGTGCTCTATCAACACTTTTCTAGCCACAAATGCAAAGCACAGTAATATATGGGCTGCTACGAGGACAGTTAACTCTATCCCAGTCAGACCTAGTACAGGGATTTTTTTTGCCACTTTTAACGTCCTTTTAAGTCCTTTAAAGGAAGCAAAAAGGATTAGAAGTGTTTTGAGTTCTGTCGTGGTTTAACCTGGCAGGCAGACAAATACCATGCAGCCACTCACTCACTCCCTCCGCCGGTGGGGCGGGGAGAGAATCGGAAGGGTGAGAGTGAGAAAAACTCGTGGGTTGAGATAAAGACAGTTTAATAAAACAAGGGAGAATAATAATGATAATGATAAAATATACAAAATAAGTGATGCACAATGCAATTGCTCACCACCCGCGCTGAACGATAACCAGGTAGCGATCGGTACCTCCTGGATCACGTCTACCATTCATATACTGAGCATGACATCACATGGTATGGAATACCTCATTAGCCAGCTGAGTTGGCTGTCCTGATTATGTTCCCTCCCATCTTGCGTACTTAGCTCAGTCAGTAGGCATGGGAGCTGTCCTTGGACTAGCAGGGTACTTAGCAACAACTGAAAACATCAGTGTGTTATCAACATTCTCCTCCTACTAAATCCAAAACACAGTACTAGCAAGAAATTTAACCCTATCCCAGCCGAAAGCAGGACAAGTTCCATCTGCAAAAGAGATGAGACTAAAGAGCCAGTATGAAAAATCAGATTTACTGAATTTTCAAAACTTTGTAGCTACTTTATTTCATTCCCACAGTATTTAATATATTAACGGAAGGTCTATAGGATCTGTGACTCTCTGATGATGAGATAAAGCTACAGATACCACTACTAAACACAATGGAAGAACACATTTTAGAGGTATCCCTCTTGCTTCAGGTGTTTGCAATGTTAGCTACTTAGCCGAAGCCCCCTTTATTGTCAGCTGGAAGAAGTAGACATTTTCAGTCACTGTTCCTCAAGATCTATTTTAATTTTTTTCCAGCATGAGGTGAACAAAGTCCTATTTTGTCCTAACCTGTGATGACTAGCTCATACTAAGATGTCTACCAATGACCAAATAAAAACCATCCCCATTATACAAGATACATAACTGATTCAAGAGTTATTAGTGTGGGGGAGGAATTGCACCAGAAGACTTTCCACTGGATTCAGCTCTATTGAAATTAGTTAGGTGTCTCCTTAGAAAGACAAAGGAATGAAGAAAGTCATGTAGATCTATAAATAAACTAACCCCTCCAAATCCTGCTTGCTCTCCTGATAAAGAGTGCTTGCAGGTTCTGGGATATATTTCTGTGCATGCTGTAACAAATGTGCACTAGGGTATTTTTGGAAGAGGGACTTCCTGTCAAGCATAAGGATCCTTCTTCATCTGTTAGTAATAATAGCTACACGCCAGAATATTGCTGTTGACTATGAATCATTATTCTTTCCTTGGTTTGTAGCTAGATCATCATAAATGAGGAAGATTCTCAAAGAGCTGTTCCTTTCCAAGACAAATGTTATTGTTTTGGTTTTCTACCTGATTACTGGCTGTTATAATAGCAGAGCTTCTGCTGCAGAATGCCTAATTAGGTAATTTGCAGAGTTTTTATTATATGTTGTTCTTTATCAAATGACAGCAGCTACAGAGATTAATAAAGCTGTCAGCTGCGGATAAATTCGTAAGTGATTATTTCAATTTTTATTCTCAAGTGATACTTATTAGCATATTGTCTTTTTTATTGTGGGAACTGAAGTGAATAGATTGAGTAGAGTTATCTCTTTAACATGAGTTATCTTCAGGTTTTGTTGAACAGTGTGCTCCCTAGAGAAAGTTCCAGTAGCAGTAGAATTTTAACTAACTGGTAGACAAAGTGTTATTATTAGTATGGACTACATATTTAGCTGGCTATAAGGAGCATCATAAAGTGCTCAGAAAAAGGAACGAGAATTCAGTAGCAATTTCAAGTATCCTTAGGCTAAATTGACAAAAATCGCACCCTTGCCTTCTTAAAGTATATAATTAGAAAAGTGACATAATGCATTTTATTATTAATATACTTTTAATGACAATAGGTTTTTGATCAACATAGTAAATATTATATCATTTCCCCTTTCTTAACTGAAGCTTGCAAAAAAGAAGTCTTTCGTTGAGAATGTTCAGCAAACCCATATACTTTGTTTCAAAAAGAATTGCATGGTCATACCAAATGACAGAACACCACTGGAATTTTTATTGTTGATTCCACTGGATCTCATAATTCACTTTATCTCTCTGCCCCCACCCTTCTAGTTAGCGATCTTACTGTATTGGGTGCTTCTTAATTTAGACATTGATGCTATATATGCAATTGGGTGGGATGGACATGAATTTGCTGGCATGAATCTAGTTATAGGACAGAGACCTTAAAATTAAAGGTCTTTATGACAGACTGGATTCATATTTCTACAGTAAAATATAAATAGCAATTATTGGAAAAACTGAATTTAATCTCTTTAAAGCACCCCATGAAGTACAGCTGCAAAGTATAAACCTTGTGATTTGTTAGTTAATCAAAAACATAAGAGGTTTAACATAATACAAACCAAATATTTACATACTACTGAAGACATTGATTTGTCTACTTTTTTACACACTTACACTACATGCAGTACTTCCTATTACCTGAAATGTAATAAACAGTTGCCTTGCATGTTAATTTGTCTAGCTGAGAAAAATCGGTAAGAATTGCAAAAGCCAATTTTCTTTTCCTTGAAAATAAAAAAAAAAAAAAATTCTTTAAAAGTCATTCAAAACTTACATACTTATACTTGGAAGAAGTGTTTTAGTATTAATTGTAATGGTAAGCTTTTTACAGGCTGCCTTTTTCTTATTGCTTGGTCTTCCAGGAATATAAGGGTAGTCTGTGGGTCTCTCTCCTAAGCAATAGTCAAGATCAAAAGTGTCTTGACCATAAACCCATTCTGGAGTGCATCTCTGCCCCGCTTTTTATAAATACCTGTATTCATGTGTACGTGTTTGTAAAGCAACAGAGGCAGGCACTGATTAACAAATGAACAAACAGATAAGGTCCTTTGGTTTGCCTGGCTTGCAATGTACCTAACTCCTCCTACTACTTTCTTTGCTCCGATGGAGCTCCTTAGTCATAAGGATATTGTCTAGTATTAAAAAAGAAATTTGTGTACCACTTACATCAATAATCATTCCCTCAACTCATTAATCAGATTATTAAATGACTTAATCCATATTCACTTTCCAATAACATGAACTAATCAAGCCTGACTGATGAAAATATTAATAGAAAACTCATTTTAATTACTTTCACATTGCTTGGGGCTAAATAAGTTTGCACACATATTAAACTAGAGCACAAAAATGTGACACACCGACAGATATTTTTCAAGCAAAAAAGAGAATTTACATTCAGTAAATGAATTGTTCTTTCTCCATAGTGAATCAGGGTGGAATTAACTATTTCTGTGCAAGATCATGTAAGAGGTGTGCAGAACCTCATTATCTCTGGAGAAATCCAAAGAGAAGTTTTATTTCAGGACTTACTCAAACTGATGGAATTTCTCTAATTCACTGTGGTACATTTCAATGCTCACACTTGTTTTTGCTTTACTGTGCATCAGTCCAGCTTTCTAGTAGATTGTGGTCATTTCTCTATTGTATCTATTCCTTTAGGACACACTAATTGTATCTACATTGTCATAAAGAGAAGTCTCAAGGTCAGGTTTTCCAAGTCTACCCAGAGCTGGACATAGGGCAAACCTCCTAGCACATCTGAAACGGGAGCAAAAGCTGGACACCTCAAGGACTCATTTAGCTTTAAATAGTTTTCATTCACATATTGCCTTCAGTGTAACCAAGTCCAACCTATTGTGTCCATGTATCCCATCTGCTCTTATGATATGATCAGTAACAGGTAAATGCAGTGGTTTGGAAATACTTCTCAAAAGCTTCCCAGTGCTGCCTGTTACACAGGCATCATGGATGTCCAGAGTCAAGTCTTAAGGTTACACTGGGCTTTATATCAGTCCTGGCATTGACCAGATCAAATATGGTACAATCAAAGCACGTTTCCTTTAAGGTATGAAGTCGCCTTGTTTTCTTGAGTCCAAGCTTTTCAACTATGCTTGGGCTTTGCATGGATCCCTCAAAAAGGAAAGTGTTTCTGCCACATTTTCCCCAAATATCCCTGACTTGACTACTTACAATATGGTTATTTGAATAGGATCTGGATTTTCAAACAGTCCACTGGTTTCACTGATGACGTCAATACTGTAACAAGCCAGAAGTGTTTACACTCTCCATCTTGATCTACATTTGTCACCCTTGTCTAACATAATTTATACAGAAAAAATAAAGTTAACCATGTGTTTCCTCAGTCTTTACTTCTTTAATAGTGGAGGTGTGTAATTACATCAAAAAAGATATGTTTAAAAACATTGCTGCACTTTTTTAAAAAAAAAAACCAAAAAAACAGATTATTTAACTACCCTCTGCACTTTTTAAAAAAAAAAAAACCAAAAAAACAGATTATTTAACTACCCTGATAATTTCCATTACAACAATCATTCAAAATGTAGCTTAAATTCCAGCTACCGGGACTGGAGTATAAACTTCATCCTGCAGTCACAAAAGAGGAGATCAAGAAGTTCTCTGGACAATCACTTTCACATTAACATTTAACATCTTTAAGTCTTGTAGCACAGGAAGTTGCAGACAACTTGCTGGAGATGCATTTTGAAAAAGCCACAGTCAACTGATAATTTAATAGGAAATTAGACAGTCAACATGTACAGAAAATAGACTGCTAAACAAAGAACGTTTTTAATGAAACTGTAATACATTTTAACAACATTTGGATTGAAAGTAAGGATTTTTTTAAATGTAAATTGTTTAAAAATATGCAACACAACGTATTTGAAACATTGTGATAAGTTGATTAAAAAGTTGGCACACTTCACTGAGTAAAAATTTACTAGTAGGTGTAAAAAAGTAGTTGTAAAGAGTAGTGTAGCATAACCAGTGATGAAATGGAACTAAACTTGCAGTGTTCTATGCACTCATCAATGACAAAAAAAAGCCTTGGATGAATAAATAGAAAAATACCATTAGAGCTTTCTGAAAAATTAAGTCCAGATCTAATACCTACAATTCTAGAAATATGTTGATAAGCTAGGAAATACATTCTGTGAACAACCACATATGAATGATCAGAGGACTGGAAAACATGCCAGCTATGTAGCAAGAGATTCTAAGATCTAAATATATTTCACTTGACAGAGACAGTTAAGTCATGACTTGATCAAAGTTTATAAATACTCACTTAGGGAATAGAAAATTTATGATAGAGGCCTCTTTAGCCTAGCACATAAAGGAATAATAAAATCCAAGGATAAACAAATTTCAGTGTAGCAATAAAATGTAAATTTTTATCACTGAGTGTAATTAAGCAGGGGAACAATTCAATACTGGTTGTGGTGAATTTTCAATCCCTTGTACTTCAAAGAACCTTTACATGAGAAAATTCTCTGGTCTGTACTATGCAGGGTTTTGAATTAAAATCATCATGACTTTCCCCAAGCCAACACAATATGCTGCTGTATGACTCTCCACTAACAAATGGGAGTGAGAATACAGGTGACATTATCGTCGTATTTACGTGAAGTAAATCAAAGACAAAATAACCTACCCTTAAAAATATACCTACACTTGAAGTAAAGCAAGTCATCATTTCTAACAAGTAATTTCTTAAAGCTTTTTAAACTTGTACAAAGGAAAAGAAGGTAACTGCTTTGAAGAATATCTTAGAGTAAAAATAATTTTTTGAGTCATTTTAGAAAGTTCCACTTGCCATTAGGGAGCAAATAACTACTTGAAGCAGCTTCATAATAAGTAGAGTGGTTTTTTTATAACTCAGAATTGTCCCATATAATTTTGTTTCTTCTTCCCTTCTTCTTTCCACATAGGTCCAAAGCAAAAAATATTTTTTTAGTCTGAGGCCTTTCTTTCCCTCTTTCATCTTGGTTTTAACAGTCAGAAGATAAACCTTTAAAAACAGGTCTTATATTGGAGACTATGCAAACATGACTGCAATATCATGAGCAGGGATGTTATCCTATCATCATTCTTTCCAATAGGCATTGTAAACATTTTAACGTTTGTTTTCATATCTATGGGACTCATTGGCTTTCTTATAGAAATGTAATTTATATAACTTTGAATACTATACCAATAATGTCACGTATAATAAGTTTTAGCTGGTAGCTGACCTGATCTATAAATTTTTGTGTGATACCACTGACAAGGTAAAGCACAATTTTTTTTTTTTTTTTTCCTTTTTAGAACTACAAAGGGATCTATACAGCTAGAAATAATATTTTTTAGGTCTCTGGAATGAATAATTGCTAAAGTTGTGTTTTTATAGTCTTCTCTGAAAAATGAGAATACAAGGCATTTTTAGCATAAATCACAATAAGAATATGAATTGTGTCAACTGTATAAACAGTATTCTCTTGTTTTCTCTGCAAGTAGAAAATATTTTTTGCAAAGAGCTGATCAGCTTCTGTGTGCCTTGTATTTGGAACCATGTGTTGTGGATTTAGGAGCCTCGTGCCATTTTCCTTCATCTGGTAGATCAGAAGCAAATTTCCTGGATTTGGGCCATCTGTTAGATCAGTTTTATTAAGTCCTTAAAAATTAAGCTATCAATCAGACTCACTAGAACCAACAATGACTGTCTTTCCTATGCATATGTTGTGGGGATGGAGACTTTTAAAATAATTTGAAATACATAAAATAACTCCAAATTAATAGGCAAACATATTAAGCATTATACTTTCATAATAAACAAGAAACTCACTATAACAAAATATTTTCAGGCATTGACCTTAACCATGATATGCTAGAATCCTAAAATCTGAAAACAGTACTCTAACTTGAATTTTATTCAAACCTAATCTAACTTGGACTTTCTGCTCAGCAACTCATGCTGAGTTTCCTAATTAAAAATTAAGATTAAACAACATCTAATTATTTTTAGATTATAAATTTTAAACCCAGAAGGAAATATTATCATAATCTATTCTAACCTTCTCTACAGAAGACAAATCATGACTAATTTCTACACCAAGCTCATAATTTTTGTGTAAGACACAATGTATCTCTTCAACCGCTATCCAGTGTTGATTTAAAGATTGCAGATGATGGAGAATACACCATATCCCTAAGTAATTTCTACCACTGGTTAATGATCCTCATTATTAAAAGGAATCTGAATTTGACTAGCACAAGCTTTGAAACATTGGCTCTCATAATATAGTATGCTTTGAAGATGAAAATTATTTTACGATTGATAATTAGTAGCAGTGGATAATTAAAATAGACCTTTTCATTACCATGTTCATACAAGGCTTTTAGGTGTTTGGCGGTCATATTCTATTTCTTTTTTTAGTTAACATCAGCACCAATGTTTTTTCCACAGAATTTTATTTGAAAAAAAATTAGAAAATATATTTAAATTCAAAACCAAATAAGATGTCAGATTCTTTTCATAATTATAATGAAACTTTTTTCCTAATCTCTCTATATACAGATAATTCAGATGTTAACGGACAGTATGTTAGATGTGCTTAGCATGTGACAGAAAAATCACACTACTTTTAAACATGAGAACCCCTTGGGTTTAAGTTTATAAATGTTATTTACACTTAAAGTAGCATCTGTTTGCATAATAACCATTATTGTACATCATAGGGAAAAAGGATGTATCACTCTAGGTGTTCAGGGAATAAACTAAGATTAAATATGGTAAAGAAAGGGAAAGGCTTAGACAAGAGAAGAATTTGTGTTTGCAAACTCCCTTTAAGCTTTTCTCCCTCCTGTCCCTCTCCTTTTAGAGAGGTAACCATAACTTGCCTTTGTAAGAACCTCACTAAAATTCAAAAACTAGCACTTCTTTACTCCCTCCTTACACAGTTTTTTCCTGAAGTGCCTATGGAAATTAGTGAAATGGTCTAATAGAAAAAAGTTGGTAACTTAAATACACATTTTTATAAATATTACTACACATTGAAAATCACCACAGTTGCTATAAAAATACAAACATAACTGATGTATTCTTCACTAATGCAGTCAGGTAAGATTCTTCATTAGACTGCCCCAACACGTGGAAAATGCAAACCCAGAGAAGCTCAGTGAGTTGATGTATGTGAAGATCCTGGGTGAGCACACACCAAGGAATGGATAAATTAGTGCTTCTGTCGCAAGATTTGCTTCATCACCGGTGCCATTAGAAAGCTAGAACATTTAAATTTAAAAGCCTAGGCCTAAGGTGTAAGAACTGTAATACTGTCAAGCTCCTGAAGGAGCAGCTTCTTGACTTTAATGGAGTTCATTGTATAGCTTTCAAAAAGCTGGTGCTCAAAATATCAATAGAAACTAACTATTAACTCAGGCTCACAGCTCAAGTAAACACCTTCTGTGTGAAAAATCTCCAAAAGAAACAAAACACTAAGGAGCAGACTCCTGGACATTACTTTGTCTCCCTGACTTAATTGGCATATGCTCCTCACTTTGGAGGAAGCTCTGGCCTGTGGATCTGCAAAGTCCATCAGTCACTGGACTTCAGACAAAAGTGGCAGAGCACCTTATAGCCTGGAATCAACTTCTGGAGTTTACCCCTTCACCTCACTCCACTCTTTAGCAGCAGGTGTAGATATGCTTGTATATTTATTTATTTATGACTTTCAGACTTCATGTTTTAGCTGCTCACATTTCTTCCAAAATGTTCCAGAGTACTGGGTGCTTAATAGAGTTGAAGACTATAAAGTTTAAGAGGGCACAGATGCTTGAGAGATCTGAACTGGTAAATAGTAGAGCTGAAAGTATACAGAATAATCACAAAGCAGTTCAGACACCTCAAAACCCAGGACTGTAGCTTTGCTATTCAATATATATGTGACATACCCATGGGATGCAATGCTGTCTTTAAATTCCTCATGGTGTGCAGTTAAATCTAGACATCCTTATTCTTAGGACATAAAAGACTGCTGTTATTACTAAGAGTTATGGCACTGACTCAAGCCAAGTTAAGCAGAAAGTAGCTAGTACTGCTCTTTATTCGTGCTATCAAAGAGAATGAAAGCACACTTCCACACCAATATTGTTAAAGTTTCTTCCACTTTTCCGCTTTTTAAAAAAATGAATACAAAATTATTTCTATAACAACGGGCAAACAACATAATAAACCTCCAAGAAGGAAAGTCCAGGTATTTTGAAATACTATGTCTTCTTTTGACTCAAAGGATTAGCTGAAGTTTGGAACTCTTCTCTTTGTTTCTGTAGTGATATTGCCACTTCGTTTGATAAAATTATTTTGATAAAATTCTCTTTATTTACAAGTAACACAGAAAATTCTGTTTCCTTGAATACAGAAAGGCTCATACAGAAGCAGGTACTGCCCTAATCTAAGTAGTATAGAGCTACTCAGCTTCATAATAGAGCTACTCTGCTTTAATTGTAGTAGCAGGAAAGTGGGAGGAGGCTAAGCTCTTCATACAAATTCACACCTCTTGTGCTTCCTTGCTACCTTCTCTCAGCTTCTTTGGTCTTGCCTGCATTTCTTTCCCAGAAATGGGCAAGGCTTATACAAACACGATTCCAGCTGAACTAGTCTTTCCACTCTTGCCCTTGTTATCAGTTCTCAGGAAAACCTACTGGAGTCCTTTGGTCAACCTCTGCTAAAGCCTTGTTATATGCTAGTTATTTTGGGTGGTGCTCCTACTCTTTCTACCTGCTCCATAAAGAAACAGCATTATTTACAAATATGTTTAAACCCAGCAAAAGCAAATGGTGTTCAAGTGACTTAAAACATGCACAAGGGAAGCCTGAAGATACTTTTTAAAACCTTGCAGTAGACAAGCATTCAGGACATAATAATTCATTCTTTCATACATTCAACACCACACTCAAAAAAAACTACTTATAGGTTGCCTTTTCCCATTTTTCCCCTTGTTTCCTGTTGCAAGTATCCGTGGACCTGCCAGGAGCATATTGAAAATCCAATTTTTTTTCTGAAATTCAGAAATCCAAGCTTTCCCAGAAGTTTCACTGAAGATACAGAGATGCTCTTGAGCTGAGCATGAATATACCACCACTTTCACATTCTCCTGCTTTTTAATCCTCCCAGAACTGATTTTTTTTCCTCCTGCCTCTTTTCTTACCTGTGTATTTCTAACCTCTCTTCATAGCCCTCCCCTCTGATTCTTTATTTCCTCAGCTTTCTCAGCAAAGTCATTAATGTTTCCAGCTGGGCCTCTTCTTCTCAAATTCCCTTTTCCCTTTTCTTTTTTTCTCCCTAAACTCTTTCTTTGTTTCCCTACTTTCTTTTTTTTTTCCTTTTATTTTCTTTTTTCCTCCTACCTTTATTCTGTGCTGGGCTAAAAGAATTTGAAAGTATCAAGACCAGAGGCAGATGCTGCCCTGAAATG
>NW_009190780.1:24959-52273 GCF_000690835.1 Fulmarus glacialis
TGTGACATTTCTACCTGTGCTATCATGGCTAATTCTAATAAGCAGGAAAAATGTCCTCCTAGCCATCCCTCTTTCTCAGAGAATTCAGACACTAGGATTTTTTCATCCCTCCCTTTTTCTGTGTCTGTTTCTTCTACCCTGTTTTTCTCTCCACCCCCTATCCTACCTCCTCCATTCAGCAGCATAATCCCTATCAGTCCATTATAGAGCCCGTTTTATTGGATTTAAGATTTAATAAATCTTTGAAGAATATATTCAATATATTAGCTTCTTCTAAAACAAAGGAGCTGGGGCAAATTTCTGTCCTTTTTTGTTGTGAAAAAATGATGGCAAACGTTTCTCTGCCCAACAGTATGTTTTTAGACACTCTATAGGAATCTTAGTTTCCTGAGAAGCTGACAGGTATAAAGTGTAATGTGGAATAATAATAACAAGGCCTCCACGCTATTCTTCAACTGCAAGTCACCTCCTTCTCTAGTCTCAACTGTAAATGGCTGTTATAAAAATAAAGTTTCAGAAGCCTACTTTGCTCTATATTTGATCTCTTTTAAACATTAGGATAGCTTGCAAAGGGAAAATGACTGCATACGATTCACATTTCCCTTAAGTCATAGAAATAAAATTTATATTGAAGTCAATTTAGTCAAATGAGACTAGTTAGTCTCTCAGGTCATAGACTGAAAGAACTCATACCGGAGTGCTATACAATCTGAAGTAGAGAACATGGGCTTTATTCCTCAACTGAAGAATTTAAATTTTATTTAGGAGTTTAAGATTAAACTTAAACTCACATGTTGATTAATTACTGGGGTTTTGTGTCACTTCCAGTTAATTATTACCAATAGTATTCTTGAATACTGTAGTGACTATCTTTAATACATTTTTTCCTAAAACAAAAATTGTTAACCAACTAAGAACCTGCTTTCTATTTATGTATTAGTGAATACCTAAACATGATGAGACAATGTTTTCTTAAATCTATAACTGACAGGGACTTAAGTCATCATAAAACCTAACTTCTAAGTATGTGGGTGTTGTAGATGGTTCCACATCCATGAATATAGTATACAGATTTCCCTTACAATTCATAGGGGGAGACAGGCACATCATACTAGACTTCAAAAACCTAGGCTAACAAGAACTACATGCATGTAGGAAATGTTAATAATGGGATGATTTTCTGGGGCTCAAGCCTCCTTACTGGACACAAATCATTTAGGTTGGCAGGGATCTCTTGAGATCATTTAGTCCAACACTCCTGCTCAAGCAGGGGCAGCTAAAGCAGGTTGCCCAGGACAATGTCCAGTCAGATTTTAAATATCTTCACAGATGGAGACTCTACAACATCTCTGGGCAACCTGTTCCAGTGTTTGACCATCCTCACAATAAAAAAATAAAAACAAAAAGCATGAGATACTTTGTGTCCTTGAGAACTTTCTTTTTCATAGTTTAAAAACCTTAAAAATGCAAGATAATTTGTAGCTTGATCTCTTCTCCACAGTAGCTGTCTTCAGTCATTCTCAGAAGCCTAGAGAGGGAGCTCACTTATTCTTTTCAAAACTAGAAAGGAGATGTCTTTTCTACCCATACACAAAGACACTTTCACTATTTTCTAACAACTTCAGCTAGGCTTTTGAAAATATACTTTTTTCCAAGCAAGTTAAAAAAAACAACACAAAAAAAATAGAAGTCTTCTAGAACTGCTAAGCCTCCAGTTTTCAGAAAAATGTCCAAGCTACCATGATTTATCACCTGAAGGAGCTAGGAGATCTCTGTCTAGTAAATTCACTTCATTGTCTGGAGAAGACTAGTAGGTTCAGAAAGGAGAGGAGATACAAGAAGGAATAATTGTATCCATGCACTTATGACACTCATCGTAGAAGGATAAAGCCTGGTTTCCACTTCATGTGGAACACACACTTATCAAGTGTCTGGAAAAAAAAATACAGAAATCAGAGGGCAACCTCTAAGCTAAAGAGTCATGCTTTCTGTTTTACCTTTCTCTCCTTCTGTGCAAAGTAACCCCACTTTAAAAGGCCTTCTTCCCCTCCTCTTCTCAAAAAAATCCCTATGAAAGCATTGATTCTTCCATAAGAAAGGAAAGGGCAATTAAACACAGGTTTCTCAAATCCTGAGGTAGATTCCTCATCATCTATCTCAGCAATTGGTGGTAGTCAAAGGGTGGTAATATCACTACCAATACTTCTACTGTCATGTTTTGAAGGAAAACAAAACTGATTACTATGCTTTTAACAAAGTCTGGTGTGTTTATGAAAGCATTGATTCTTCCATAAGAAAGGAAAGGGCAATTAAACACAGGTTTCTCAAATCCTGAGGTAGATTCCTCATCATCTATCTCAGCAATTGGTGGTAGTCAAAGGGTGGTAATATCACTACCAATACTTCTACTGTCATGTTTTGAAGGAAAACAAAACTGATTACTATGCTTTTAACAAAGTCTGGTGTGTTTTGAGTATACTTATCAGAGTGATCCTTTTTGGCAACATAAGCAGAGAACATCTAATTTGCGAATCTTGCATGGAGTTGATCATTAGCTGAATACCAAGTTGCTTAGCTAGTTTGCCCAGAAACTTACTCTTAGGCATTTCAGATGTTGTAAGGTTAGCAATGAATGGAACTTTGGAATTCACGTGCACATCTATAGGTAGGCAAATTGTAGTTTTAAGTACAGCAATTTTGGACTTTCGAGACTTATATACCCTGTTAAAGTCCCATTGTAGACACTAAATCCTTCTTGTGGGCTTCAAAATCTCCTAAGGGCTATAAGCAATTTTATCTGCATTCCCAGTTTTATAATCATATCCAACTCGAATAAAACATGAAGGGAAGCAGTTCGTGGCTTTAGACAACAAGCTTGCACTCCTCCAACTACGTAACTTGTGAAAAGCAATGTTAGAATAAAGCCTCTTACTTCCCAGTTCCATACCAGAGACTGAGTACATTACAAGTTCCTTCTAAATATTCCCTACAGAAATATTTCTTTATCTAGGATCATTGTAAAGGTTTGGAGTTCCTTTTTTAACACTAATTTCTGTATCTTGAACTTGTTAAATCTTGAGCTTTGTCTTCACCTGCTTTATTATGATTTGCTCCTAGGTATTTTTTATTTCTTCTTTCACATAAATAAGGAAAAAAAAAATTACTTTCTTTCTGGAAAGGGTCATATTGATGGCTTCGTGCTTAAGTTCGCAGCTTTGTCATTGAACAGTGAAGTGACTTTTCTATCAAATACCAGACTCTAGAACTATACCACAGGATACACCCATATCTTCAAAAATCTTCAAGGGAGAGAGAATTTGAAGATGGCCGTACCATATTTTTTTGTATTTTGAGAAACATGCCCACCTCCTTTCTCTCACCCAATCTGTTGGCATGTTCTAAGTGTAATCAGATCAGTATAAGTTCATCAGCATTCAAGCCCTTAATCAAAACATGCAGTTGAAGAAAAATACAGGCCAGAATAAAAGCAGCAAGCAATAGCGTAGCACGCAATTAAGTGGATCCAGTGTGGGAAATTGAATGATTCCTCCACATATTCTTCAGCTTGCTTATATGTTCACGCCATTCCTCTGACTACTATCACCTTTCCTTTGCAAGTGGATCAGAAACAGAAACAAACAAAAAAAGGCAATATCATACTTTCATCACTGAAAGTGTATAAATAATATCTTTGATTTCTTTACTTTCAAACAGTGACCATTTTGAGCTGTAATGAACAAAACTTTCACAGATTTTTTTTGGTACAAATTACAATAGCTGATGTCTATTTTAATACATCTCCATGATGTTAAAAGTAAGTCAAAGATGCTCTCCTGCTCTCTGTTAATTTATCTCACTGGGGAAAAAAAAATATCCACACCAAAGCAGATCATCAGACTGACTTCTAGTATCCTAATTAACACAAATCACATATTACAAAAATAGATAGAGAATTTGGCTCAGTTAAGGTGAATGAGGGGTTCCAAAACTATTGACCAGTGGTTTTATGTGAATAAACAGAGAGAATGAATAAAAGAAAATATATCCCTGTCTGTCTAAACTGAAGGAGATAGAAAGCATTTGGAAAAGGAGAAGCTCACATACATAGCCCCTACTGTTCATTTCACTTTCTCTTTTTCCAGAATTGTCCAGTTAAGCCCAGTTAAGTTTGTTGTCAAATGAAATATTTGATGGTATTTACTACAAGAACTGCTCTAGATTTCCAATGTTAAAAGAAAGGATAGACTACTATAAAATTTTGCGATCAGCAGCAAATCTGCAAATGAATAGCATAACCTAAACTCTCAGAAAAAATAGGTTTACAGATTCATTTCAATGCTACATGCTCATGAGAGAAAGAAGAAATTTTCTAATTGCCACAAATAAAGCTGCAGTATTCAACAAGTGTTCATTATAAATAAACCCAACGCAACATGGAATGCCCATGTTACTCAATAGCTGTCTTAATGCAAAAATATTGCTGGATTGAGTGTTGCTGCTTTTTTAAGAGAAAGAAGTCTTGACATTTAACAGCACTGAGTCCTAGTGCATATGTTCAGGCAGTCTTGGAGTTCACACTCAAGTACACCAGAGGGAACACTTATGTACTCTACCACAAACCTTTGCTTGGTAGACCTTTGATGAGAAATGTGGTTTGTAGGCTTGATTAATCAGCATTTGCCTCTAACAATAAGCTAATGAAAAGAAATTGCCCATAGATCTGCAGAGAACTCACTGAAATTTTTCTACTGCTACAACTACAAATAAGGCTGGACTGTATCAGTAATGAAGAGCATTTTAGAGTCCTGGGCTGCCTGTTATCAATCAAACTTTTGCTATTAACTTAGCTGGGACGTCAATAACAGTCACTTCTGGAAGAGATTTGACCTGGTATACATTTATGTTTAATTTGCTTCAATTTATTTTCAGATCCTGTTTTCTCTTAGGGATATTAATTTCGGAGAGAATAGATGATGTATAGTGAGAAGAATCACTTAATTGTATTCTAAGTTTCTACCTCATTTTTGCACAGGAGATTTCATTATGGCCCTGTGTCTCTGCTATATTGATCTGTGGTTATCCTTTATACCCTCCTGTTAAATAAGATGAAGCTTTGAAATGAAAAAAGGAAGCATACTTCACACAGTTCATAAACCTGTGGAACTCATTGCCATGAGATGCTGTGAATGTCAAACGTATAAATGCTTACAAATCATAGAAGAAAAGTGTGCTGAGGATTGTTATACAAAAGATGCAGCAACAGCTTTCACCTCAGGAATTACTTGCACTACAGCTTCTCCAAAGTGAGGGCATTTATCAAGGGAAGTACACTCTATATGAGGCCTTTCCTTATCATTTGTGCTGGTTTTGACTGGGATAGAGTTAATTTCCTTCATAGTAGGGACTATGTTTTGGATTTGTGCTGAAAACAGTGTTGAAAATACAGGGATGTTTTCATTATTGCTGAGCAGTGCTTACACAGAGTCAAGGCCTTTTCTGCTTCTCACACCACCCCACCAGCGAGTAGGCTGGGGGTGCACAGCAAGTTGGGAGGGGACACAACCGGGACAGCTGACCCCAACTGACCAAAGGGATATTCCATACCATATGACGTCATGCTCAGCATATAAAGCTGGGGAAGAAGAAGGAAGGAGGAGATGTTCGGAGTGATGACGTTTGTCTTCCCAAGTAACTGTTAACGCATGATGGAGGCCTGCTTTCCTGGAGATGGCTGAACAGCTGCCTGCCAATGGGAAGTAGTGAGTGAATTCCTTGTTTTGCTTTGCTTGCGTGCGCGGCTTTTGCTTTACCTATTAAACTGTCTTTGTCTCAACCCATGAGTTTTCTCACTTCTACTCTTCCAATTCTCTCCCCCATCCTACCGGGGGGGAATGAGTGAGCAGCTGTGTGGGGCTTAGTTGCCGGCTGGGGTTTTTCATCTTTTCCTAGACATGGCTCCTATCAAAGACATGATTCTGGGTTGAAGGTTTAGTTTGTTCCAGAGATAGCAATTTTTCTTGCTGTTTCTAAACTGCCTACGTGACCTAGCACTACAAACCCATTTAAATGACTGCAGCTCAAAGGTAATTGCTCTTCCAGAGCTACTAACTTAGCTACTGTATCCAAGAATCCCTCCTCAGCAATCAACAAAACGAGATATCTGTCCAAAATGCCCTGTACTTATCTTTGCTTATGCTTTATATCTTCTATTAAATAAGCACCATGTATGGCAGAAATGTTAAGCACAAAATCAAGATATTTTCTGATACACAGATAATAAAACTGATTGTGCTCTCTCCTAGTTCATTGCAAAGCTACTATGCTAAGATGTGCTAAAGATATGTGTAAGTTGTGCTCTTCACATAAAACACGGTCTGGAAACCGTTTTAAGCAGAAACAGATTTGGACTTGTAGAAAGCTCCTGTGATTTCAGTGAGTCTCAGTGTGAATGCAAGCACCCTCCCAGAGGATGCCTAGGAGAGGCACTGAAAAAGCTTTTCTTACACAGTCTGAGACTCAGCAACTGTGTCTGTCCCTGCGTGCCAGCACAGAAAGGCACTTCCCTTTGTGCAAGTGAGGAGGAAGGAGTTGCAGTTGCTGACTGGTTGGCCTTTCCCAGGAAAATCAGCTACAAAATTAAGACATAACTTCTCAGTAACAAACCGGTCTTCCAGTCCAGAATTACCACAGTTTTCAACATGTGGTAGCATAATAGATGAAATTTCTGCAGTTCCCAGTTTCAGTGACCTTTTTTTCCTAAATCTTCCTGATATGATTATTAGAAATTAGAATTATCTGGCACTGATCCCTGTTCAAAACATTCAAATTACTTCATATTGCACAGCTTTTTTGTATTATTCATTTTTCATGCTAATTCTATGACATGTCAGTTCTCTTATAATTAATTAATACTTTCCACCTCCACATTCTATTTGGTAATTTTAACATATTCCTCTCACACCCTGTCTTCTGTCAGGGCAATTTAGATTATAAGGACTCGACAGAAAAGAAAAAAAAAGAAGCTATTAATAAATTCAGCAAGACTTGTAACAAGGAAAATATATTTTGTATTGGGATAAAAGTAAACAGTGTATTTTGGGTCAATCACTGTCAGTTAAACAGCTATGAAAATTGTTATTTCTCACAGGTCTGACAGAAACCTGGGTATAAATGTTTTAATACCCAAATGCTTAGTATGAAATCAAAGCCATGCAGCAATCCTCCTTTTAATAACCTTATACATTTCATTACAGTCTCATCCCCCTGATTTTCACAAAGACCCAGGATATTTACTTGGTCAGAATAGTTACTTAAATATTAAATAGAAAATCTACCTAAAGAAGTATTAATAAAAAACATTTAAAGCTATTAACACTAAAAATAGCTTCAATGAATCTTTGTAGTCAGGAACCTCAGGCTACCCAGAACACAGTTAATTATCTCTGCTTCATTAAAGTGCTATTTGTGGAAAAGCTCACCTAATTTAAAACAGTGTTGCTTCAGATATGCAACTGCTGCATTTCTTAGCTGCATCCTCAGCTGGACATTGGATTTTAATATGAAGTTTCTTATCAGCCCCCAAAGTGCCATTATCTACATACTACTTACATTTCTAAATGTTCCTTAAAAATAAGTAATTATTTAGTAGGGAACAAAATTGGTTGATTTCTTTAGTTATGGCTCAGTGATTCCATGGCAGTTCATTTAAGAATAAACTACATTTAGTTGGCCTTTATCAGTGGCCATGTACCTTTAAAGTTATCTCTAAAACACAATCCTCCCGGTAGCCAAAGGAACAGGAACATAATTTAATTTTCTCCATTCTAATCTTGAGGCTCTTTCTTATACTGCAAAATGGTAAATAAATGTCAACTCAAGAAGGAGCAGCAATTTATATTCTTGTACACTAGAAAGTCAGTTCCAAGCTCTTAGATTTATTTTGCTTTTACAACTTTTAGATCATACCACCTTTTTGTTATTTTTAGGGTTGAAAAATAGTTCCCAAGGGTCTAAGTTTCTTTGTATCATGTTAACAGTGTGCACCACTCACTCCTCAAATTTGTTGTTTTTTCTTTTTAAAGATTCCATTATTTATTCTAAGCATTAAATATAGAAGCAAATTTCAGTTATGAACCATAAATTATTGACAACAAAGCGGTATTCAAGTCTTGTTCAAAGTAATTTTTTTTCCATGTGACACTAAAATCACTGCCATTAAAGTCAACTTAATTTTGAAAGTTTAAAATAGATAAATATTTCCCTTTTAAAACAGAGGGACAACTTTAAATGAGTTTCCAGAGCTCCTACTGGTACAAGAATAGAGAACATATTTGTTTCCACAGAGGTAACAACTATTCTGCATCCAACATGTAAAAGTATGTCTTTTGTGTAGTACCATTGTGAAGAGGTTCTTGCCAGCCTCCCTAGTCTTATTCTGCATGAAGTCCAATTACCCTTGCTACAAATAAGCACAGAAAACTTCACTTTCACTGAACATGATTTTGTATATAGCTACCACCAACTGAAATTAGAAAACAGTTTAGGCTGGTTTCTTGGAAATCTGGCTTTCATTTTGTAAGAAATTAATAGATTGTATGAAATGCTTCTGCATATAATCTCTTATATTTAAATCAAACTATTTCATTAGAAAGAAAACCAAACAAAAACCCAGTTCTGTATGTCTTCATCTGTGTCTGTCGCACATCCTGGGAACCCTTATTTAGTTAGACTACCACCTTCTCTTTTGAAGCAGTGTGCTCCAGACGGTGATCTTTGAACCAGAGGTGATCCACAGGGCCAGATGGTACAGTTTGTAGCTGTCTCATGCATTGTCTTAAATTGTGTTTCAATTAAAATTGTGAGAAGAATGCGTGTGTGGGTGCACAGAGGTTTTTGACCAACTTTTGGCTTTGCTCAGAGTATGTGGCTTGAGGACATCTAGAAGGTACTAATGAATGACTTCTTTACCTTGTCACTGATATTTGTCAAAGTCACTCACATAGGTCAGTTTTCAAGAAAAAGATTTTCAATTGACTGAAAGCTTCAGTTTCTCCTCCAATAGTCAGCTGATAAAGATGGGATTCCATCTTTACAATTAATAAGACAGGCATCTGCAGTAACAGAATATCACAATACTGTACTGTTAGGGTTCTGAGGACACCAACAGCCCTGGCTGTCCCTGCCCGGTTCTGCCTGTGACTCCCTCCACCCTGGCCATGGCCCAGGACCCCATTCCAGCCCTCCGGGGCCATCAGTCCCTGTCCCAGAGATGCTGCAACAGGGCCAGTCTCCAGCTCCACACAGCCCTGCCCTGATCTGCTCAGCCCATGGGCCCCGCCGAGCTGGGCCCACCCATGGGCCCATGCCCCAGCCCAACTTCAGCCCATCCCTGATGCCCAGGGCTGGGGCTGCCCAGTGCCCCCCATGTTTCCTGCTCCTGACTGGGGGTGGGACAGGCCCTGGCTGGTGAAGCCCCTGACCAACTGTCCCCTATGTACCACCCCTGTGGTTCCTGGTCCCCATCTCCAGGGAACCTCCAGCCTTCAGGGCACCCTAACAGTACAACTAGATCACTAGAATAAAATCAAAAGTTTTTGGTCCTTCTTTATTCTTTCTTCACCTTCTCTTTCCAAATCTCCATGTTTTCCAGAATGCAACAACTTGTAACTGCTTGGCAGCCCTGACTATCAACAGTGCGTCACTCCCACCTCTGCTTTCAGTGCTGGCTCCCAGTTGAATATGATTTGAAGATCAGTGTTTCAGTCCTGATCTTGAAAGGCCAGCATGTGACTGGCCTTGGCAACCTAAAGGATGGTCTCAGTCTCCCCGATCACCACTTCCCATGACAACTGCATTCCTCTGGGGAACTGGAAATGTCAAACATCAGAGTAAGACCCATAAGCGTGGCAGACAGTTTTCTCAGCAGCTAGCTTGTGACTAAGAAATTCACTGTGACAGAGATCCGAGTGACCACAAACAAAACGTAAAACTCAGATGTTTGACCTAGCTTTCCCAACATCATCATGAAAGGAAAAACATCCAGTGGCAAGAGATGAAAAGGAACATTAGGACAGACCCTCGGCTGCTGTAAAAGTGTATTTTTGGATAAAGCCAAAGGAGATGAGGATCCCTATGGGTCCTCACATGTATATTACTGTTGCTAGAGAAAGTTTTGCTGGAAGATCTGTCTGGTAGAAAATGATGATTTGATGAAATGGAAGGTTTTTACTAGAGTATATTAATTAAATTTTTAATTTTTCTGTATGAGAAATAACAGAAGTAGCATGTTCTGCTAGTGTTAATATATTTTATTTTGACCTTATGAAACATTTTTAGTTCAATGAAGTCAAAACATGTCAACTTGTATGTTAATTTGATGTACTGTAATGGTTAAACCATGTCAATTAGTGCTTTATGTGAAGTCAAAGGAATATAATGAAATAGAATATGACACATTCTGTCATAACACAATATTTCCTGGCATGCTTTGACATATTCTATTATTGACATCACATTCTTAAAATAAAATAAATTTGAAGTAATATTTTAATTGTTCTATCACAATAGAAATATTACAATTTCTAATCCAATTGCAAATATAACTATTTAATCAATTGCTTACAGTCACAATAAAAACTTCAGTATTTCCAGCAGAATGGAATTTTCAAATTTTCAAACTTTTCTTACACTTAATTTTTATAATGCTTAGATGACTAAATACCTCAATGGTAAGTGTAACACAATAAGATAGAAAAATCAAATGGCATTCACTATGTCTTTGTTTGTGTCATAAATAGGCTTAGCTATTTAGAATAATTGCCAATGTCCAACACTTCAAACATGTTTAGGTGCTGAAAAATATTTATAAAAGCAAACAAACCATGGATATATTCTACTCACACAGGAATTTAACAGTTTTCCCTCTGTAGTTTAAAGGCATATGTCTCCCAATTTTCTCTCTTTACAACATGCAGATGATGAAAAATAACCTTAACACCCTAAGTGATTTTAGATATTCATTATGACATCTGTATTTATTATGCACAGAATCCATTAAGGAGGATTTGTCTCTGTGGTAAAGGCCTGGGTTTTGTAGGGGTTGCAGTAACATCTGTGCAGCCATCCTGATACTCCCTTTATAGCGTGACACAGGCCTGCATGGTAGAATTTTGTTAAGCACTAGGCATTTCAAACAAGGCCTGCAATAGTGGGTAAGTGACGTATATAAAAGCTTTGTCTGATCCTCTGTCATTTATAGCAGTGACATTATTCTTAATACTTACCATGAATTAGGGAACATCAGAGAGAGTGACATTCTTAGATTCTGGTTAATGAAAAGGCTCTGTTGAAGCGAATAGCTCAAAGCACACGATAAGCTAGATTTGCAATTGAAGTCTATGTAAGAAGTTCAGAGAAGACATCAAAGGAAGGAGCTTATGTAGGACGGAGGAAGCAATTTACCTCTTGTCTGAGGCTCTTTATCACCAGTTTCACTCACAGGCAAAACTGATGCAGTTATGCTCTGCATAGTATAATACTCCAAAGGTGTTACATATAAACCCATGTTTTACAAGCCCTAGTATCCTTAGAGAAAGAAGAGAACATTCACAGCTTTAGTCCTATGTGACTTTATACAGACTTATGCAATATCTCAGGATTTGCTTGTTTAAGAAACGGAGCTTCTTGCAGACCCTGGTTGAGGAACAGATTCTAAACCTCTATTCAGATAGAGAAATGTCTTTTTGGACCAGAGTATTAGAATCAGAGAAATACAGGATAGGGAGAAACCTCCTGGCTCAGTGAATAGTAATCTACTATCATATCATCCAAATATTTTCCTAAATATAATCCTTAACAGCAAAGATACAAAAAACACCTGAAGCAGTTGCACAGCAAGAAAAGAATGGGAATTATAAGAGCATAATTTGAAAATTTAGTAAGGTCCTGTAATCTGTTGTATTATTAATATCTTGACATTGGTAAGAAAATTAAAGTCTTGATAGCATCTTTTTTAAGAAATAATAAAAAGCCTGAAAGACAACATCTTGGATCTCTTCCAGGATGAGCCATTATCCAGTAATCTGAAGAAAACTTTCTATTTGGTGTTATTTGAAGTTGCTAAAATAACAAACAAGCATTTTTCTTTACATGTTTTGCTAATTATAAGAAACAGACAAAAGTTTAGCAATACACAAAAATATTTTTTCTTGTACAAATTACTTCTACAGGAAGAACAGACAGGGCATAAGCTAATCATGTGAAAAACCTTGTTCACCTACCTGTTTGCACCTTGAAACCCCATGAGAGTATTCAAAGAAATACTCTTCCCGTAGGTAGAGGAAACCTTTCTCATTGACTTTACTGGAAGCATGTCAAAAACATAAGTGATATCTTCACGGGCTTTTCAGTGATAAAGTCTCTTCCTTTCCTATGGCTGCAGCACACATGATAAGAATAATCTCTACCTTAAGATATACACTTGAGGTTTTGGACTGTTTGAGGCTTTTGGGTGAGGACTGAGAGGGTGAGGAAGAAACAAGAAGCAGCTTCTCTGTAACCTAAAAGCATACTTTCCCCTTTCCCAGAGCCTTGAAGATCAGAGAGCAATCTTTGGTGCTTCAGGCTACATGGGACTTGTTCAGGGCCCATAGCCTCTTCTCTTTGCTAAGAGCTACTTTTTGAAATACCTGGAAAAGATTCATTGTAACTTGTTTATTACAAAACTGTAGCTTCATATGAATATTTATAAAATCCAAAAATAAAGGTAAGAAAGAAGTCTTATGGTCTTATGGCTTCAATAACCAGAACTTTTCTGGAGGGGTGCAAGGACTAGTGTTAAGATATAAATTTCCTGCTATTCCATTTCTCACTGTGGGGTTTTGTGGGGGTTTTTTGCAGTTTTGTTTAGATAACAAACCTGGCAAACTGGGAAGGCAATGTGGACTTAAGAACGAGGAGGGACCGGACATCTCACAGCTTCACTCTCGCTTATTGCTAACTGCCTTGCACATCTGTAAGTTTAACTACTTAACTGATAAAAAAAAATTTGCAGATTCTCCTAGCCAAGATGCAGTCCTTTGGTCTGAGGGTTTACTCCACAGTTAGTCTGTTCAATGGGTTTCCTACCAACATTAAGTTCTTATATAGCAACAAGCAATATCCATGGTACACTTATCAAGAGAAACCATGACTAGGATCATTCAGCATGTTTTTCAGAAGTACAATGTATGTTCTAGTTATCAAAACTACATCAAAAATATGTGTCTTACCACTCTATTCACTGGCATTCAGCATGTTTTTCAGAAGTACAATGTATCTTCTAGTTATCAAAACTACCGCAAAAATATGTGTCTTACCACTCTATTCACGGGTTTCTCATGGAAAAGGTCTGGTTTACAAAGTGCCCATTGGCCTGGACTCAGTAATCTAAAAGATTAGATGATCTCTAATGCTCTGGCATGAAATCTGTGATCAATAATCTTTCTAATGATGAACAAAGGACAAAAATTAAAGTCCTTTGCTACAGAAAACAATTCTCTCAGGATCTCTCAGGTGGAGCTAAGAGTAGGCTCAAAGGCCCACACAAGCATCAACATTCTCTGACAAGTATCAGGTGAATTTCTGTGATTTTGCTTCTTTTAATAAAAAACACTCAATGTCTCATCCATAACAAATTCTCCATGAACATATAAATCAAAACAAATACCAAAATATTGTCCTATAGTCATAATTCTTCTTTATGGAGAAATAAAGAGGAAAAGATTAAATCTTACATGATGGGAACCAGTGATGTTATTTAATTTACTATTTTAACGTACTCACAGACACCACCAAGACCTCAACAGCATAAGAACCAAGATAGACTAGGAAAGTCCTTTCCACTTGATTAACTTTCACAGCTACCTCCTCTTAGCATACAAGAAGTGTTTCTGCCAAACTTCTGTGCTTGCTAAGTAATGTTGCTATCTCAGGGATACTTAAGACTCTTGCCCTGAAAAGTTTACAGTATAATTAGAAATAACAAGGGAAAAAATATATATATATATAAAAAATCAGAGAATTATTATTAATGCATTATATTTGAGAAGGGGAAGAGATCCACAAGGGGACATGAGTTTTAAAGTGGAATTAAAGAATTTAAGTCTGAAAATAGAGAACACTTAAAAATCTGTAGGATACAGATTTTGGATATTTTAGTATTTATTTAAGTGCACTAAATATACGGAAGTAGTTTTGTAGCTCTGCAGCAACTTAACACCTATTTCACACCCTAATCCATGCCAGGGTTTTTAAGGTTTGCTTTCTCACTGTATATTCTGAAATGATCAATCCAGCAAATGTGCTTTAAAGATGTCTGTTTCTTGCCCACAACACCAAATTCTTAAAAAAACCCACAATGGCAATTTTTGTTCAAAAAGCTGTGTTGGTGTCATCATCCCATGAAGGTGAAACTGCTTTGTTTTGTTGTTTGCAGATTGTCCTTTTAAGATCAGGGTCAAAAAGATCCCTTTGGGGAAAGAGATTCTTCGTTCCCAAGCAAGAAAAAGGTTCTAGACCACAAGGAATATCGGGGAGGCAGGTGAAGCAGCAGAAGTCACAGCAAGTAGAAGCCTGAAACGTAAGAAAATCTGAGGAGACTGCAAAGAGGAGCAGACTTAGAGGCTTCAGAGGCAATGGAAAGACCCTTTCATAGGTCAGTCAGAAACTATGAACATTAACAGAAATTAAAAAGAAATTTAAAAAAAACCCAAACCACCACATTGTTACTACTGTTCTTTAAGAAAAATACAGATAAATCTTCAGGAAAAAAATAACCCAGGGGCACTTCTTACAATCAAATCCTCAGCTTGATTCTGATAGGAGTCTAATCTTAATATTCAGCATCCGGATATACATTGGGACTATTAGGTGTTTGAATACCCCCAGGTATAAACCACAACTGTGGGTAGTCAAGAGTAGTCAAACCATCTGGCATCTCCATCCTTGGAGGTATTGAAAACCTCACTGGACGGAGCCCTGGGCAACCTTCTTTAGGCTGTCCTGATTGAGCAGGAGGGTTGGACATGATGACCTCCAGAGGTCCCTGCCAACATCAGCCATTCTGTGATCCTGTGATCTCAGATAATGCCTATTGTTATGGCAGAGTGAGGGCCGGGCCAGGGACCCGGGAGCGATGGAGCTCCCAGGGGCAGCAGGGCAGGGCCTGGCAGACAGGGCCCGTCCCACCCTGGCAGGGCAGTCGGGGGCAAGCGGGGGCAGCCCAAGCCCCAGCTCCAGGCATTGGGCACCTCCCTGGGGAGGGGGACAGGCCGAGACCATGCTGGGATGTCAGCCTGGGGGTGGCCGTGGCTCAGCAGGGCCCATGGCCGGGCCTGTGTCTGTGGGGCAGTGGGAGCTGTAGCTCAGGCAGGGCCCAGGCAAGAGTCTCAGCTGAAAGCAGCTCCCCTGGACTGGGGGTCAGCCCTGACTGTGGCCACCTCATGGCATCTAGAAGTCTCCCCCAGGGTCACAGTGCGGAAGGGGCCGCCCTCAGCAGCACCAGCTCTGAGCTGGCCCCTAGTCCCAGCAGCCAAAAACCCCCATCTGTGAGGGAAGGGAGGTCTCCTGGCACACCCTGGGTTGGTATTAAAACAAATAATAAAGCTATACTTTCATTTTCCCAGTAGCTAAGTGCCACTAACTCTGGTATGACGCTCCTGAATGCCTGTCTCTGCAGTGTCTGAGAAACTGCAGATCTCAGCCAAGAACAGTAACGGGAATTCACAAGCAATACAACCATGCTGCAGAAATGAGAAAAAGAGATGGGCTGAAAGAGGGTGAGCAACAGTTCAAGGGTATTATTATACTCGACTGGGCAGGTCAGGATGACACAGAGGAGTCCCTTAAGTAAAGAAACAAAACTTAAGGTGTTTCCTTTCAGTGATAAAGGGCATTTGAATGAATTGCTTGGGGACGCTGAGTTGGCTTGCCTATATACACTTTGGGAAAGGGTAACTGTGGTGAAATTAATTCAAATCACTGTGCTTTGTGCTCAAAGGTTGTACAAGTCAATGCCACAACTTGGAACGGGACTGCAGTTTCTGACCAGAGAAATAATTTCAACACGGAGCTTGCTAAGCTTCAAAGAGCACCTACATAGTATCAAATGTCAAATTGATATGTGTGTCAAATGGTAGCAGTGAGCTAGACTTACCCATTCCAGGCCTACATTTTTCACTTTTTCCGTTGGAGAATGGTATCTCCAAAATTAAACAAACAGCAGCAACTATCAGCTTTATATACATTTGGAAGAGGTTGCATAGCAACGACTTCAGAGCTATCTTCCTTCTTGGAAATTTATTACTGTCAGGGTGACTGGTGGGATTAATTACCTGTTTTGCTACCTTTTGTCTCTCATGTACTTTGGAATTAATATCTGGAAGAAATGGGATTTTTCCAAACATATTTTCCATTGCTCTAAAAAAAAAAATGGACTCTTATCGCACTAAATACAAAGTAAAACGCATATTAGATGCAGATGCTACAGCCATCACTCTCCATTGGTGATTATTAACAGTCAACTGGACCATACAAGGCTTAGCTCAAGTCCCTGCCAAAAGCCTGAGTATGAGTTTTCCGAATCACAGGTAACAAATTCAATGGACTATTGAATAAGGAAAAGTAGGGTTATAATTTCTCACAAACGATGAATATGTTATTCATTATTGATAACACTATTAAGCTATTGTACTTCTGAGTAATATGGAACAGATGTCTCTCACTAAGATTTACAGCTGAGAAAGCAACCTATCAAAACTGGGAAACAGATTCTATGAATAACTTCAGTTTCAACAAGTTTACAGTTTTTTGTAGAAAATTCTTGTCTACTTATTACTGAAGATTCATTCCCAGACTATAACTGGTATTAAACTTATGTAAACAGAGTTTATGTGTGCGTAGCATGGAAAATAAAGAGTTTGTTTCTTAATTTCTGCACTGGAACCCCAAACTTCCTATTACATTCCATTGATTCTATTGCAACCACCATCAAGGGATGATCAACACTGGAATTTTGGGACTTTAGATCTCTGTTCACATACTGTTCACATGCAAGCATCAGTTGAAAATATCTTGTTTATTGGCTATATGAGTAACTGGGAGATATTGAGCCACCTAAAGCAAAGAACATTCGTACGTATCCTTAGCAAGACTCAACTTCATCATTCTCAGGCACTAACCTTTGGAAGGGTTTTGTTGTATAATGCAGAGATTCCTGTGTTAGGCTAGGACTAACATGGTAAATTTCCCTATGAACTATTCTTTGTGCCGTACAAAATCCTATGCACTGTGGACAGTAATCGATGCACAGAGGATGCTTTGGTGCTACACTTAATTGGTTTATTCTCTTTATGTGAATTCTTAAAATACAACAGATACAGCAATAAATTTTTAATCTTCAGTATCTTTGCATTCAGTGATTTTTTAAAAAAGATTGCATGAAATAATCTACATAATATGATAATCCATTCATTTTTAAAGACAGACTGAAATACGAAGAGAAGCAAAATAAAAAATGAAGGTTTAAAACATGTTTGTTAAAACATACCATTTCAGCTCTATCCAAGTAATTTTTTGTTAGAACAATAATTTGCTGTTTTTAAGAAAGAGAGCTTTATAATACGCAGAAGTTTGGGACTGTCCCATGAAAGTAAAATATTCCTGATGTAAAGAATCCAGAGATACTGTTAGTCTCCTGCTACTGTATTTTTTAAGTTTTCTGCTGTGGATTGCTAAGTTATGAAAGATAAACCAATCTCTGTGATTTACTTGGAATAGTTCTTCCTGCTTTCATGAGATCAACTACATCATCTATCCATGTCCTGGCTGGTCAGCCACTTGATCCTTTGCCTAGTCAAAAGTATTTCATTTGTCCGAATCTTCTTGCTTTCACCATTTTTCAAACCAAGCTCTAAAACATAGGTTTGCCTTAACAAGCTTTCCAATGTCATTTCTTAGCCAAGTGTTATTTTATGCTGACTCCATTCAATACATCTTCTAGGATATTATTCTCATCTTAAAAAGTTCCTCCTGAAGTTGCTTCACAGTTCCTTTTTAAATTGTTTTCAGCTAAATACAACTGTTCTCTAAATACAGATGTACTGTATATCCCTAAGTGCACAGAAGGTAGATCAAAAACACAGACTCAATAGGTATTTTCCAACATAATTCCTCAAGAAGAGGAAAAGTCTAAGTAATTCAAAAAGAACTACTACATATATCTGCAAAGAGCAGTCCATGTAAAGTGGGCAAAGATGTAATAAAGTTATATTCAGTTGTAAATGATAACATAATGAACTGCTTAGCCCCAAATCTCTTTGAAATTGTGTTAGAAGAATGCTGACAACTTCAAAAACTTAAGTTAGATTTACCAATTCTAAATCAGTTTGCATACAACACATTTTGTTACCCCTTACCTCTGTATGGCTATTTCTTTTTATCTTCGTTTTATGTTCTTTTAGGTCTTTTTATGATGATTAGATCACTCAATTTCTACTGTCTATTTTTAATGATGATTAAGCATGTCTTTGATTAAAAACATGCATGGACCGTTATGACTTCTAAATCTCCTTAAAGAGTAGTGCAAATTTTCTTTCCATTAAAATGGTCATTTTTTCCCCTTCTTAAAGTGTTTCTTTTTAACATTTGAATAGATTTCCTTTTTTAATTATTCTGGTTCTTTAATTTATAATCAGTTTAAGACATTATTGTCATCGTGAATTACCTTTGTCTAAGCAGTGCTATTGAGACAGATCATGTCTCCATCTTTCTATAACTACATGTATGTAGATGTGTGATATTTAGGCTCAGTCTTCAGGTGGTCAACTAGCCTGAGCCACTGAAACCAACTTCTTTACTGACCTTATCATCCTTATCCACACCAAACTGACTTCTTACTTCTTGAGCCTGACTGAGTTCTGTCTCAAGTTTCCCTGCAGAGCTTTCCAGGTATTAATCTACAAAATACTTGTCTGTATGATCCTCCAGATTTGTTTCTGCTCACAGGCAGTAGAAAGAAAAAGTGAGGCACAAAGCAATGTAACTCAAAACATAGAAAAATCTGTGCTAACCAATTTCTTGTGCTTGAAGACTACTCTTTACGTCTGTAATCTCCAGGCACTCTGGAGTAGGAAGGTTAGGGAGTAAGCATTGAGAAGCCAGGCTTATATGCAAGAGTTCAGCAAAGCCTGCAGGCTCTGAGAAAACTGTCACTGGAGATTATGGTCAAAGATTTAAAAGTTACACTTGAAGAAAAGCCTTATACAAAACATGGCCTGTATAACATCCTGTGGGGGTGCTTGCGTGGCTCATCGTTAGCAGACGGCCTGTATAACATTTGTTAAGAATATGGGTACAGACACTATGGGTGAATCAAATACACCAAACTGCCTGGGAAGGCATCTGCCGCAAACCGGTCACGTTGAAGAGGGAGATGACCATCAACTGGATTAAGCAGTTACCAGGGGATTACCAAGGGTTTTCTGGGAAAAAGCCAGTCCCCTGGCTGCCTCAGCACGGGGGCGGCGGGTCTGGGGGCGGCAGGGGCGCCCCTGGGGCCGGAGGGCTGCGACGGGGCATCCACACGTCGGGGAAGGGATGGGGAGAGCAGGGTACGTGTGACTGTGTGGGTGTGAGCCGGGGGGAGTTATAACTTTGGTGGATTTACTATAGAAGGGTGTTCAGAAATTTGTGGGTGTTTATTAATATTTTGTGTGCGTCTAGTATTGCCATTTATCTGGGGATTTTTTTGTTGATCCTGAATGTATAGTTCTGAGTCTCACATAATTATGTCATTAATAAATCAATTGGCTTTAATCCTCATTTGATTTGACTATGTGAACTGAGCAGTTTTTTCCCTGCAACATGATATACAGTGTGCATCCATATATATAAGTAAACTGAACATGCATAACTTCTGTCAGACTAGCCTGGCAGCCATGTGATCCACATCAGCTAACCAGAGGCTTTCCATGCAAACTTGACTGAGACTGCTAAGCACTGCATCTCAGCCTGTGAGGATTAAAGAAAAAGGAAATAATACATGCTAGAGTGAGAGCTGGGAGGAAAATGGCACTGGAAGTGAATGAGAGGATTGAAGGAAAGTAGCACATATGTGCCTAGGAGGGAGGGTGGAGAAAAAGGAAATGAGGTGAATGAAAGGTTGTAACAGGAAGGGAAAACAACAGTGCTATAAAAAAAAAAGATTTTTTTTAAAAAGGGGAAAAAAAAAGGAGTGCTAATAAGCTGTCACTCCTAATGGCTCACCTATTCCTTGAACTAGGCATTCGTAGAATAGTTGTGGATCTGAGGAAACCAGTATATTCAGTCTTTACTAAGACTATGCAGATTCGGCCCAAATGTCTTGTTTCTAGGGAGAGGTGCACCTCCATTTCTTTTCTGCTCTATGAAGAATTCCAGAGAAGAGGATCCGTCCTCACCTTTGGACAAACCCCAAGCCTACTGGTCCAGAGAATCACTATGATATTTGGTGAAATAAATTGGTATCAGTTTCCTTGTTCACCATTGTGATGTCAAAAGTGTGTGAAAATACATGGATGCTTGATGCTTTTCACTGGTGATGAAGGACTCCTAACACGATCACACTTTTCTTATTTGTGTCATCCTATAGACAAAATGCAGCAAAGTAATTATAAACAGTTAATTCTTGGCAGTTTCAACTGTGTAAAATTATACTAAGACAGAACTTGCATTCCAAATTTATGCCAGTTGAGATCTTGCTTGACTTCATAAGGATGTGTGTCTTGCTAGACTAAGTCCAGTTTTGTACATAAAAGGGGATTTCCTTTGGGATATTTAATTAGGTTGAATATGACTTGAATTACAATAAAAATTCAAATAGAATTAATTAATTCAGTTCTATTTCTAGTGTTTTCAGGATTCCTTCCTGATCTGTGAGGTCTACATTGAAATACTCTAGGGTCTGGGACTTGTGAGTACAGCTTCACTAAACCATAGGTAGAATTATGTGTTTGAAATCATATAATACACATCTTGCTAGAAAAAGTTCTTTCTGAAACTATATCTTTATAAATCTGGAAGGACTTATGAGGACCATTCAGCTGCTTCATGACAACAGCTACTTAGAATATTTCTCTACAGCTGGAAATTTATGCACATGCTTGAGTCAAAATGAAGAGAGACCCCTGGGATATTCTTTGGAATAGGTTTTAATAGCACAGTTACATCAAACTTTGCATTTGGAACAACATAATATCAGAATGATTACTAAACAAGGCATTTTTCAGGCATGCAACATAGCAAATCCTTTTTAGATTGCGTCATGAAAGCTAAATTTATTGATCTAAAAAGTTTGGTAAATGTTACAGTCCTGCATAAATTATGTTTTCTTGTATTATTCCTATTACAGAGGATAATAAGATAAAGAAGAACTGCTTTGAATACAAGTGATAGAGTATAAATGAAGCAAAGTTACACTAGTATAAAGCTATTTTGATTACCCAGAAATAAGACATGAAATATTTCACTGAATGCACAATAGATATGGCAAGCCTCTGATGCTTCTCTCTCCCGAGCAGACAGGGTGAATTTGTATTAGTCAAGGGATTTTATCCATTCACCTTATTTTAAATGCATAGGTCTGGAAAAACTGAGTATGTACAAGTCTTCTGAGGAAATTCCTGGAGCTTTCGTCTGCCTCCTTGTTCTTTAATTTTCATGCAGGTTAAATGAGAGGAGGTATGCTTTTATGTAAATTTCATTTAATTATATTGCAGTCTTTTAACTCACTTTGGTCATATTCAATTTTTCTAAGGAATTGATGGCCCTTATCAAAAGGGTTAGATACAATAATAGCTGTTATTTATTTGAATTGTGAAGCTGCAGTTAGTGCCTCATTTCTGCACTACTGAGGGTTTTTTCTAAAGTGTACATGTACACACACACACACACAGACACGCGCACACATATATACACACATGCAATGCTTGAGCTCTCCCCAAACACTTACTACAATTTTCTGTCATACAAATGTTTATTTATTACCAAAGGAAAATAAATCTGTTTAATTAGAAGATGTTTTAAATAAAAATTCACTTATATACTTGACATGCCTAATAATACTTCATATTGTGGAAATTACCATTTGCATAAGATCTTAAGAATAAAACTGCTGCTGTCATGATATTTTCTGTGGTATTATCTCAGGTGAATGTGTACAGTGAGAAAGTGGCCCTTGTTTTCTTTTCCAGTCTTCAGTTTCTTCAATGAGATATTATCTTCCAACCCAAAACTTATGACAAGAAAAGTAAACCTGTTACAATCATTCAGGTAGTTTTATTTTCAGTTTGATCCAATGTTTAAGCAATTAAAACAAAACATGAATCTTGCTAATTACAGTGCGCAGTTACCTAACAGGTAAATGCTTTCCTGCACATCAAAGCAGTATTCATTTTCAGACAAAAAGTAGGATAGTCTTACAGATGCACAAGTATTTTAATTCCAGTTAATCAATTTGTCCACAGTCTTATTCACTGTTATCTCACCACATATAATACAACATTTTTAACAGTTAGATTTTGAGTCCTGGTGGCTGTCCAAGTAAATAAACTTCTCTGCCAACATATCGTAATGAAGGGTGTGACTAGACTTTACATAAACTTATCAAGGGTGTATTAAATATTGTTCTCCTAGTGTGCTGGAGCAGATCATGTGCTCATGTAATCAATTATTAGATTAGCTCTTTATTTTAGGATTAATTTTTTAGACACTTGAATGCAAACTTCATTGTAACTAAGACATTTGTAACTTTAGTTTTAAATGGAAGACCAGGCAGCAATATTCTATCATTAGAGTCCTAAACTACAAAACTGTCCTTTCCCTAACATTTTCACATTTGTATGTTTTGTATGCAATCTCAAAAGCATACAATACAATGAATCAAAAGTGCAACAAAATGCTTTGGGACATGATTGAAGGGTCCCATGGTTAAGAATCAGGACTAGATTAGACCTTGCTAAGCACACTGAACATTTGACAAAGAGAAAAACAGAAATCTTTTTCCAGAAATTTACTGTCATGAAGTATACATTAAAAGTTATCTTCAAACAAATTGCCACAGGACTGAGCTTGGGGCTGTTCATATTTGACCAACTTCTTATCTCCAATTACACGCCTCCCAGGGGCTGCTTCTCCCTCTCCCCAAAGCCAGGACATTTGTGGCAAAAATCATGCTAGTGACAGGAACCTCCATCTAAAACTGAATTTGGAAGTCTGTCTCCCTATTCCTCTTCCTTCCCCCCATCCCTTTCCCTGCATTTTAGAGAGCACAAACTGTGCTGGTTTCCTGACCTTGAGTGAACACAACTGAGCCGGGTGATATGGGAAGGACAGCACACTCTTGACCTCATTAGAATAAAGTACCAAAACAAATATGTAGTGTTCCTGTAATAAATAACTGGATAAGTCTGAAATACTTTCTGTGAGTTTTGCAATGTTGTCTACTTTAGACTGGCTTCCCAAGTTTTTTAAGTGATCATACCACATGTTGCATATTAATGCCCTGTAGCTATTATTTTCTTAATAACTTTCAAATTTATTGCTCAAATCTAACCAATGGGATAGAGGTTTCAAGGATTATACCCCCTAACAAATTAATAAATGGAAAAGACATTTATTGCTGTCCCTAATGAGGAAAAATGCTAATAATCTCACTCAGGCCTATGAGACTCCACAAAGAGAGAGTTTTCAGTGGTATTTTTCTTCACAGTATGCCTGTACTTTTCTCAGTTCTTTTCACAGAGTTATTTTTGTTTACCACTCAAGGAGGAAGAAATAAAAAAGCCAGCTCAAGGCTTAAAACATTTCTTCTATGGTATTGTAGGTGCAGATTTAAAGCATCTAATTGGACATCTTCTGAAAGAATGTATTAAACCAGCACTTCAGGAGCCAAAGAGCCTTACCATCTTTTATACCTTCCTGACAGTGGCCTTAAAGAAAGAATGGGGATCAATGGACTCAAGAAACTAATGGTCCTGCCAATTCTCTGAACACCTCTAAGAACCATGATCTAGACAAGTGACCAGAGATAATGAAAGGAGTGAAAAACAAATGCACAAGAGAGAGGAGAACGAAATATCTTCTGAGGTATTTCAGCAGTTTTTTTCTTTTCTCTTTTTCTACTGTGTTGTTTATCTGCCTTTGTCTCTTGACTGTTCATTGTAATTTAAACCATTTACCACAATTAACAGAGGTTGCTATAATTAAATTGTGAAAGGATCACGTTTGGTTTTTTTTCAAGCTCTTGCACTCAATAAAGAAACCGCATTATTAAGTTTAAGTGTGTTGTGATTAAAGTATTTATTGTGGTTTAACCCGGTGGGCAGCTAAGCCCCACACAGCCACTCGCTCACTCTCCCCTGGTGGGATGGGGGACAGAATCAGAAGAGTAAAAGTCAGAAAACTTGTGGGTTGAGATAAAGACAGTTTAAAGCAGTATTTTGTGCACAAGCAAAGCAAGCCAAGGAATTCATTCACTAATTCCCATCAGCAGGCAGGTGTTCAGCCATCTCCAGGAAAGCAGGGCTCCATCACGTGTAATTTGGGAAGACAAACACCATCACTCCAAACATCCCCCCCTTCCTCCTTCTTCCTCCAACTTTTATTGCTGAGCATGACGTCATATGGTGTGGAATATCCCTTTGGTCAGTTGGGGTCAGCTGTCCCAGCTGTGTCCCCTTCCAACTTCTTGTGCACCCCCAGCCTACTCGCTGGTGGGGTGGTGTGAGAAGCAGAAAAGGCCTTGACTCTGTGTAAGCACTGCTCAGCAATAATGAAAACATCTCTGTATTATCAACAATGTTTTGGTCACAAATCCAAAACATAGCACCATACAAGCTGCTATAACTTTTGAAACTTTTAAGACAAAATGAATTATAGGCCTTCTGGAGTTCAAGCCCTAATGTCAGGCATCATTTTGTCTACGGAGACAGAAGACTGTACTTGTGTTCTCATTCTCTGTTCACAGTAGTTGGATGGAAGATCAAAACAATGCCTGCCTTATAATTAACAACGAAACTAAGAGAAGGAAGCTTTTTGCAGAAAATCTGCAGCTTATACATTTTAGTAGATAGAAGAAACTTTTACTCTAGCGATGCAACTTTCATCACTGCCATGTCTTTGTTACTTGTCCTAGTGAATGCTTTAGTGATGGACTTGCACCATCTTCTCTGAAAGCCATTCCTTAAAGTACGCTGTACTTCAGGCAAAAAAAAAAAGCATTTTCCACACTCCAGGAAGCTGCTGATAAAATGAAGGAACTCAAATCACAAATAGATGACTTCTATCTCAGGAAAAACAAATCAGCAAAGTAAGAACAATCTTGCCAAGATACAGAAATGCACTCTGTGTTATTTTCTTTCTTTTCCACTAAAGAACTGTCACTACAAATCTTTCTTTTTCTCTGACATTCATTCTGATCTCCCCTGTAATTATCCAATCATTAGCAATGAAGTGCAGCTAAAACATATTTTTGATTGGATTTAGAATTTGGTTTTCCTAACATTAGATCTGCTGTTTAACACTATTAAATACCAGGACACAAAGAGATCACTGTTATTTCTACTCTGATACTCTGTACATTTTAGCACTTCTGAAAAAAAAAACCCTTCTCATCTGTATCAGAGAGTGATCTAATCTGAGCTAGATTCAAACAAAACCTTATTTCATTTAGATAACCCAGCATAGACCTTGACTGCATAAAATAAAGTTTCAGGGAAGGAAACATTATCTTCAAAAAGGCAAACTTTGTACGCCTCTTTGCTTTAGTTCGTTTTCCTTTTGCATTTCTCAGGCTTCTTTGTAATGATGCTGAGCTAGTTGGACGACTTGCTTTTTTGCATCATTCAAACTCTGTCCATACTATAATTCCAGTATGCAGTCTGTACTGCTGCACAGAACAGAGTACTGCATTCTGCTCATCTGTGAGCAGTGTCTCAGCATTTCTACCTGACCTTTTTGACTTAAGTACACATGTAATAGAATCAAATCAGACAAAAGATGATAGCATCAGGATATTATTCCTATTGATAGCTGATCTGTACCTTGGAATTTCACTAATCACAGGGTAGAACACAAACTGAGAGAACAATAGTAAAGGAATAGGAAAATGGAAAATTAATAGATGCCTATGGAGCACATATAACTGAAAGCAGTAAACTGACATAGTTTCATCCCCCCTAGAAAGGATCTGTGGACTAATAGAAATGGTGGCAGAGTATGAAATAGACTTGGCACACCAAAGAGAAATACCAAATAGAAATTTCTCATATAGGATGAGAGGTTAGAAATAGCAAGGGAAAATATAATTAGAGTACCAGCAAAGAGAGGATGTGGGGAAAAAGATGGATTGAGATAAAAAGAAGAAACTGGAAACAAAGGACTAAATAAAAAGGAATGAATAAATAGAGAAGATCAGACTGCAACATGCAAAGGCCAAGGACAAAAAGCTCACTGGGAGATAGAAGTGATACAAAGAAAATAATGGGCAAATAAGAATTAGTAAGAAGAATATGTTTTGTGGGACAGTTAGATAAAACAAAATAGATCTTAAGAAAAAGACAGAGAAGGATGGGAAAGAAGAAAATACTTCTTACCAAAGTGAGGGGATGCTAAATATTCCATGTGCTGTCCAGGTACTGTCACTACCTAATGCAGCAATATTCAGGCAACAGTATTTTCTGTCAAAGTGGGAGACAATTAGGGCTGAACATCCAATAACTATTGAAACAAAAGGTGATGAACATGAATATCCATCTGAGGAATGTAGCACTTGGCAATTTCCTCCTCTGTCAACTGTTCATAGAATCATAGAACCATAGAATCATAAAGGTTGGAAAAGACCTCTAAGATCATCGAGTCCAACCGTCAACCCAACACCACCATGCCCACTAAACCATGTCCCTAAGCGCCACATCTACACGTCTTTTAAATACTTCCAGGGATGGTGACTCCACCACTTCCCTGGGCAGCCTGTTCCAAGGCCTGACCACTCTTTCAGTAAAGAAGTTTTTCCTAATGTCCAGTCTAAACCTCCCCTGGCAGAACTTGAGGCCATTTCCTCTTGTCCTATTGCTAGTTACTTGGGAGAAGAGACCAACCCCCACCTTGCTACAACCTCCTTCCAGGTCTCCCCTCAGCCTCCTCTTCTCCTGACTAAACAGTCCCAGTTCCTTCAGCCATTCCTCAGAAGACTTGTCCTCCAGACCTTTCACCAACTCCGTGATTGATTCAACAGTAGCGAA
>NW_009190780.1:52304-54412 GCF_000690835.1 Fulmarus glacialis
AGGAAATAATGTAGTAGCTAGAAAGGTATTCTTATTTCTCTTCAGATATGCAATTCACAGTTCTTGAAACTCTTGAATCAAAAATTTTCCTCTTCATACAGGTTTGGGTTATAGCAATGCATTCCATGTATAGGGCATCTGTCAGCCAAAGTCCTTTCATCTTGAGGGAAATCTGAGAATGTAGTAGTTACCCTACAGGCAGAGGGAAGAGAGCAGACCAGTGCCATACCAATTATACCATTTCTCAGAGGGATCCATTACAAGCACTTAAACTCCTTCAATTCTACTTCATAAAGGCAGTCTGTGTCAAAAGCTGAAAGCCACTGGTTGAATTCTGAGTTGCAGATCTTCACTCTCAAGGATTTGGAGGAGCAGAATATGACTGATGCTTCCCATAGCGATGAAGAATCTTTTGTGAAATGTTAACAATCATGCTGCATGTCCCATATTTCTCTATTTGTGCACAGTTCATATGCAGCTAACGATGGATAAAATATGCAAGGACAAACAGCTATAGTAATGTTTTTCACACTTTTTCCAAAAAAGAAAAAATAATAAAGTCAATGAAAGTGTTTTTATACTTTACTTTGAATTTAAATTTTCTTTTTTCACCTCCCTGGGTTGTGCTTATTAATAATGATGACTATCTGTTGAAAATTAGGTCTTTATCACCTTTCATATATCTCTGTCATTCAACTTTCGGCAAAGTACCATTGGGAATTTTATGTGGGATACTAATCAGTCTTTGGGGAGAGGAAGAATTCACTCTGAGGTAGGTATCAAGGCCCCTATTCTGTCCTTACACAGCTAAGAAAGAGGTAAAGTGGTCACATCACAGCAGAATAATTTAGGCTGGAGAGGAACTCTGGAGGTCATCTCATCCAAATCCCTGCTCAAAGCAGGGTCAACTTCAAAGTTCAGTCAGGTTGTTAAGGACTTTGTCAGATTAATCTCTGGATATATTTAAAGATGGAGACTCCACAGCCTTGGGCAACCTCTTCCACAGCTTAACCATTCTCTTTGTGAATATTTTTTTTCCTTCCTTGAGTCGGATTTTGTCTTGCTACAGCATGTGCCCACTGCCTCTTGTCCCTTTACTGTACACCTCTGAGCCAAGGCTGCCTCCATCTTCTCTATAACCTCCCCTTCAAGAGTTAAAGACAGCAGTCAGGTGTTCCCTTAGCCTTGCCTTTTTCAGACTAAAAAGAATCAGTCCTCGCAAGCTCTCTTTGTGCATAACATGGTCACCTAAGCATCTTGGTAGCCCTCTATTGGAACTGCTTCAATGTCAATCTTGTACGGGGGAGCCCAGAACTGGACACAGCACTCCAGATGTGATCTCACCCGTGCTGAATAAATGAGCGATCATTCTGTATAGGCTCTGACTACCTGCCTCACTGACATACTAACTCCACGTTGGGGTAGGATGATCTGGATGTGCACTTTTTCCCCTCAGAAATTTGCAAAAAACAATCCTCATGAAAGAGAACAGTGGTATGGCAACTTTGCATTAGCAAAGGAGAACAAAATCAAGGAGGACCTTCCCGAATGTTTAGGCCCAGGGCCATAAAACAGGAAAAGGCATCACCCTCAGCTAAGACTGGACTACCTCCTTTATGGTTCATGGAAAATTTTTCTAAATGTGAAATTTAAGAAAGGTTAATTACCTGGGGGTTTCCAAAGATCAATAAATTTCATACAATGAAGAAAAAAAAAGATAATTTTATACAGAAAACAGTTTTTTTAATAAAACTCATAATTACCTCCACTATTACTCAAAATTCATGGCAGGATATATTATGCAGTTCTGCTAAAGCTTGGGTCCTGGATTTGGGGTTCATATGTCTTGTGGTTTAACCCCAGCTGGCAACTAAGCACCACACAGCCGCTCACTCACTCCCCCTCGGTGGGATGGGGGAGAGAACCGGAAGGGTAAAAGCGAGAAAACTTGTGCGTTGAGATAAAGACAGTTTAATAGGTAAAGCAAAAGCCATGCACACAAGCAAAGCAAAACAAGGAATTTATTCACTACTTCCCATCAGCAGGCAGATGTTTAGACACTTTCCTGGAAAGCAGGGCCTCGGTACGCGCAATGGTTACTTGTGAAG
>NW_009190780.1:54652-67255 GCF_000690835.1 Fulmarus glacialis
GCACTATACTGGGAAGAAAATCAATTCTATCCCAGCCGAAACCAGGACAATATGAAAAAAAATGGAGGGGGTACAAGAGCTAAAAAAGGGGAGAGCAAGGATGTCTTTGAGAAATGCAAGAGACTAAGTGCAGAGGCATTACTGAGAGGACATTAAGTGTCACGAGGGCCTGATGATGATAAAATTGGTGTGTGGGGCTCAATGGGGGCAGATGAACTGCTGGGACATACACCCAAGGAAGATACCTCAGAACATCTGTCAGTACTAAAGGTCCAGGAGAAGATTTTCAAACATACAACTTTTCTACAACAGATCATTAAAATTTGTTTATGATTTTAGGAATCTTCCAAATTCCCCTGTGCAGAATGTATTGCATTTCAAGGAAAGGTTGATTAACTGAATGGAGAGATTTCGCTCTGCCTATTTGAGTGAAAGCAAGGAGAAAGAAGGAATTAGTTTCAGTTGCATGAAGTGCAAGTATAACATGGCAAGTGTGGGAACCTATGTTACTTATTCTTTTTATTCAGTGCTCATCTCAATGACATCACCATCTGTGCCTGAGAAGACACAAAACACCGTGCTCCAAAAGATTATAACTCCCGAAGATACCATCTTATGCCAACCCAAGTTCTCCGAAGAGCCTTGCAATTGTGTTCCTTTACTAAGTGCTACCACTGACCATTAAGCAGGTGCCCTTGTTCAGACCAGAACCTGTCCTCGCCTCCTGTCAAACTGTGTTGCTGCCGTGAGCCTGTCAGCATAGCAATGTGAATATCCATAGAAATCAGAGACATTCCTCTCTCTCCACCAAATTTAGCTTGTGCTTACCGTGGCATCTACCTGTCTTTTGCCTCAGCAAGAGAGAGATGCCTTCATCAGTATACTTCTTCACTAATTAAAAGTCTAGATTAATGCCAAGTAATAAAATTATTTACCAGGAAAAGCTGCAGGGAACACTCCATTTTTAATGTTCTGTTTCTATTTAGTGCCAGAAAGGAAGGGACCTGGTAACAGATAACAGAAATCAATGAGCACCTGAGGCACCACTCTAAATTGGATGCAAATTGATAGAATAAGAATTAAGAGGATGCAGTCATGCAAATATTTAAACAGAGCAACCTGCCTTAATCTATAAGGAACTCTATTCTCAGGTGTAGTTCTTACTTCTAAATATCAGCTTTATGTACTTTGTTAACTCTGAGCAACAGTAAAAAAAAAAAAAAATCTGTCTCTTTGTTACAGACAAAGGGTATTGACTAAAGCTGCCTGGAAGAAAAATAGTTTTATTACACCACACCCAGAGGAGGAAAGCCTATTTTCCATATTTTTTTTTAACCAACCAGTGTTTAAAATTATTCTTGAGATTATTTGTTTACTTCTTTTCTCCATCCAAAAAACCCATAGAGGTTTACTTATCAAAAAACAGTTTTCGCTAAACAGTTGATAACAATCACAATTAAATTTAACCTGCAGTTTGAAGTAACTCAAATTATGCCCCAAAGCTCTGTGGCATGTTCTCTGATGCTCCATCAAGTCTCATTCCTCATCAAACTTTGAAGTTTTGCATTGCCCTTGGACTGCATTTTTGCTTCTATCTTTCTAAAAACACTTCCAACACTACAGAAGTAAATAATTTGTTCATTAATCAGTTTCCTCTGAATATCAACTAGGTTTGTTTATTTCTCTTGTAACTTGCCGAAACAGGATTTTTATTGTCTTTGTTAAAACGCATTTACCTTGCAAATATTCAAAATCAGTTTTGTTATTCCATTTTCTGGTCTCATTCTTACATAGTGGTACTTCTTATTGAATAATATGAATGCAATTTCCATAATGAAAATATAAAGACAAATTACGTGTAATTTGTTAAACATATGCAATATGGCAGCATCCTGCTGACACCACTGCACAGATGTGGAACCAATTTAATTATCAGGATGTTATTCTCTCCGTAAAAAATTGGGAGTTGCTGAGAAGCAAGACAGACACAACACTTGAGGTTGGTTCTTTCCTTTCTATTTCATCTTCATAAACATCACATGCATTTAAAGATAATGAACACAGAACACAAACCAAACAAGCTTACTCAACCCTTTGCTACTATGACTCTGTTCAATCATGTTAAATTTATGTAATTAAAGTTTTAATGGTCTTCAGATATATTATAGAAAAAAAAAATCCTCTATTTTTATTCACTAGTTATAATCTCATCAAAAATTTATTTCCAAATTAAGTTATAATCTCAATGGAAACATTTGTTTTCATTAAAGACCACATATGAAGTTCAGGAACGATGCTCCTGTCAAAGTGAAAACACATATTTACATTGATGAAGCTGGACTTTAAAGATTACATCCTAAAGATGAGATCATAAACCACACTACTTCTGGCTTGTGGTTTACTTAAATATTCTGAAAAGCAGGAGGGAAGGGGTGCAAAGAATATGCCTACAGATTATTTCCATTCAGACGTATTTTTAATCTAACATTCATGAGTATAAAATATATAATGAAGATATACAAGAAAATGATGCCTTCTTATAGTACAGCAAGTATATTTTTAGAAAAAAACAACACGCCTGGTTACATGATCAGATACAAAACCAGCTTCCTCCAGAAAGTCAACTCATATATGACTCTTTATGAGTCCGATTTAAAATGGGTTTTGTATTCCGGCTGCCTTCAAAATCCTGGGGCTAGTGACGTGATCACCAGCTCATGAAAAGGTACTAGTAAGGTATTAGGTACTGATTCACTACAACGTCCTGCCCAACTCCCTTTGCTAAGACTATAGAACTTCACTGCAAGTTAAAGCTGGCTTCTTGCTGTTTGCTAAATGACATTAATAGGAGCAATATGAATGTTGGATAAGGAATAGGAGAAGTTCACTTGTTATGCACTGCAACTCAGTTTTGATTTGGTTGTATGGTAGCTACAATTAGAGGAAGATGCTGTGCTCTTTCCTCAATTCTGATGCAATATATCAAAAGTAAATGCAAGCAGAAAAGTGTCTGAGAAAGGCATAAAAACTTGTAATAGCTCAGCTCTACAGATTTGTGTACATTAGCTGAAGTGTTATAGGGGCAGACCTTCAGCTGGCATTTCAGCTCCATTAACTTTCAATAGCACTATAACAAATTACACGAGCTGAATATGTGGCCCATGATGTTTAATATCTGACAACCAGAGAAAAATGGATTAAAGCAAGATCAAAGGCATACAGGCTCCTAACTCTCTGTATAGATCAGTGCAAGTTTAAGCTTAAATTTCTTCATTGGTTTCACCCTTCACTTATTTCAAGCACCATATTCAAAGACAGCAAAATGTTGCTTAGCTGAGATTGGGAGGCAGTATGATCATCCAGTTACGCTGTAACGCAATGTATTAAATAGTTTTCTACTTGCTTTTCAAAAAAACAATTCTGTATATGTTTAAAACTGAAAACATTTTGTGTGTGTTAGTTTATATATAAAACATTTAACATGTTTATACTGTGCTTGAAATTTGCTTTTTTTCCACTTGGGGATTGTATGTTTAAAACTTCAATTATCAATTGCATGAACTTTCACTATGTATCTATAACAATTTCTGATGATATTGTTATAGATATGTTATATCTATATGTTATATATAGATTATATTGTTATCAATACGAGTATTGATAGTTTAGATCTCAGACTTGAACTACAAACTTTCATATATAGGAGGCACTAACACACAGATTCACAAAAAAACTACAGAAAATTACACAGTGGAGGAAAATAGTTACAAAGAAAACAAAGACTTTTTAAAGTTTAAGCAATGCCTGCCATTTCAAAGCACTTTTCCCTCCAGAATCCCAAAAGCAGTATTTGACACTGATCACAGACTGAAATAATGTGCACTTTTATCTAAGATTTTTTCCACTAGGATATTTCAGATTTTAAAAACAAACAAACAACAACAATAAAACACATAGAAGCTATTTGATATCAAACACAGTTTCTAGCATGCCCATATTCAAAATGTAGTAAAGTTGTAGTAAAGTTGTAGTAAAGTTGTAATAAAGTTGTCTCGACCTCCTGAAATTCTTTTTGACAAATCCAAGTACATGTTGGAAACTGTATCCTTGCAGGTTTCCTACTCATTAAATTGCATATAAATAAAACAAGACTTTCCTAAAATGGACTGAAACCTGGAGTAAGAGATTAGTTAACTGAAGTCAGTTATCAAGCTAGATATTCAAGGTATACTGCATCCTTCTCGTATAGTTGTCATAGACAAAGTCTGTTCATAAAAGCTCTGTTTTCCAGGTCGTGACTTGGAAATAGGTGTCTGAAAAACTTCATTTGCTTGAAAATTACTACTTGAAACAGAATTGAGATGCTTCTCTGTATATACTTGACAGTAATTCAGTATGGTACATAGACTGTATAGATTGTCACACAGCAGGTTTATCCTGGATCCAAGATACACACCAAGCTCTTCACCTTTAAGAGCAAAGTCAGTGATATGAACAATGAGAAAAAAACTATTCCTGCATTAAATGAGAAAGCTGCTGTGCAGTCATCTCGTTACTACGGACTGATAGCAAAATGAAGGCCAAGCAGCTTAGTGACCCACTTACATGAAATAAGATCATTTAAATCTATATTTCTTCAAGTACCTTCATTCTGTTTGCACAAGATTACTTACCATGTGTCCTAGTAATAAGAAAACAGATTAGAAAAAAAGTTCTGAGACCTCTGTCATTGTAAAGAAGATTATTCCTAAAATTTATGTGCTTAGATTTCAAAATCATCAATGTTTCTGCTTTCCCATGCAAGTTTTAGTAACAGGCTTGTAATCCCTGTTTCAAGTTACACAAAGTCTGGTGGAAGAGTCTGAAGCCAAGGTCAAAGCTTTAGGACCAATGTATAGGGAAGTACATTGGAATGCGAGCCAAGTTTGGAAATGGTGACTCAAAAGAGTCAAAAATCGGTTCTAGTTTCTCCTTCTAGAATGTTTCCTCACTAAATTAGACTTTATCAAAACCATGTCAGCTGAAGAAATAAAAGTAAGCCAAAATGAAACTTCAAAAATATTCATTATCAACATTTGATCAAGAAATTGCACAGAAAAGTATTCATGATCCCACAATTATAATACAACTTAATCCCATGAAGGAAAAGAGGTAAACTAATTGAAATATAAAATATAAGAAAATTTGATCCAGTTCAACCACTGTAAAGTGTGACTCTAAATTCATGTGGTTGGAGAGAGGTAGAGGGACAAAAAATCTAGAGCTGCAAAGAACACTGTTTTTCTAATTACATCTGGAATAAACTTGATTTGAATAATCTGCCTATTACAAGGTATGATTTTCAATTTTGACAAGATTCCTCAGTATGTGATGTTGCTGGATGCCATGCTAACACTTCAAGGCAGAAAGGTTTAAACTCAGCCTCTTCGTAGGAAGAATATAGTAGGCTTGAGGAAAATCAGGATTAGATGATATCAGCAAGCAGAGGGATTAGCTCTACAGCCCACTATGAGAAAACATTTGTGGCTGCTTATATTTAAGAAAAGGGTGAGGGTCATTTGTCTGAATAATGCAACTATGGCAAAAAATTAATTAGCAAGTCAAAACCACATATTATCCATTTTTTTCACTCCCTTATGAATTAAGTCACTGTGTTGATGAGACTAGAATAATAGTTTTCAAATCTATTCTGTACATATCAGCTGTACTCGCTTTCTTTTGAAATGGATGCAAATTGTCCTCCACTTGAATCCTCACTTTTAAAATAAATCTGCAGCAGAATTGCACACAAATCTGAACTGTTCAGAGATTCATATCTCCTATTATTAATACCAAGTGCTTTATAGTATAATTCATACATTTATATTGGGGTCAGAAAAGTCACTTATTAGGATATACTTTATATCAGAATGCGACAATTTAGTTGAAAACAATTAAGAAAAACTATGTTTTATTGCACTGTGTCAATAATGAAATGGAAAATTTATTAGTTTTTTCTCTTTTCCAGCCTTATTTTGGCTCATGTGCTAAGAATCTCTGAAAATATGGTCTTTTTATTTAGATGACCTACATTTTCACAACTATACTTAGTAAAACTGATGAGAATGTTCTTGGCCTGTTTTTTCCAAAGAAAAAAGTAAGCCTGATATTTCAATACATATAAAAAAAAGTCTTCAGGAAACTGGCAGTTTTGACATGTATCAAAAGAAGATTCATATGCTTTTATGCTCAAAAGTCCATTAAATACAAATCTGCAATCCAAAAAAGTACACCAGTTTGTTTACAGGCTTCGACACTGGCTTTCTGTAGGACGTACGCAGTATCATAAACTAAATCTCTTCTCAGCAAGATCGCTTTTCACGAATGGAGACATTCAAAGCTAATTGCACTTCACAAATGTATTTTTAAATAGATTCCATGATTTGATAAAACATGTTCCTTCTGAACTTCTACAACGATACAGCTTACAAAATGTTCAGTTACATTTTCCTGTGAAGAAATTACTGTGCTTACACAATTCTACAGTTACCAGCTGGAATATCAGGAATCCAAGATAGCTAATAAGCATCTAATAAGTACTAATTAGAAAAGGAAGGAAGGTATAAGGTTTACATTTCTCTTTGGGAGAATTTGGACCTACATGTAGCCCCAGTGCATATTTCTCACTGCTGAAATGCGACTTATGGAGGAAACTCCAGAGGGACCACCAGGGACTGTCTTCCCTGTGTCACTTCCATTCCACCTTGCTGGGTGACAAATGACTAGTGAAATTCTGCATCTTATGTGCACAGGTTGTCAAAGTAAAACCAGTGATATTATTTGTTTTATCTAGATAGTGAAATCAGGGTCTTACTGAAGTTAATCAATGTGTGCAATCAACCTCAGTTAAGTACAATGCCGTATTAGCAGACAGTGTGGCCTCCAGGGAGATCAGAATGAAGTTCCACAGGAGCACCAGGGCAATTTATTGGCCACCCAAAAAATATTTGCATATTCATTTAATTTTCTGCACTTGAACAGCTCCACCAAACCTGAGGGCAGGGTGTAGTCATGTTTATGAAGTTAAGTACAGGTGTAGATTTGCAAAATTTGTGTCCACATGCTTCACATATTCTGTCATTTCAAATGGTCACATTACATTTTCCTGCTAGTCAGAATAACCAAGAATATATAGTAATCATTATAAATTTATGAAGTGAGTAATTTCAGGGGGAGTGTTAAAAATCTTTTAGAGCATAAAATGCATCTTAAAAAATGCAAATGTTGGTGGCTGTCTCACATTTCTGTAACTAAAATATAGCTAATTCAAAATGTTGTCCAAAAACAGACTTCTGGACTGAGAATATGAATGCCAGGTTTAAACCCAATGAGGATTAAAATGAGATTTAATAATGGAAACACTGTCATATCCTTAACTATAGCAGAGCTTCTAGGCACAGCAATAATACTAGCAACAGTTGTTTGTAGATGTTCTTGTCATTTTAATCATCCAGTTAACAGAATTAGCAATGATCCACAGTTTTCTGTAGTATTCTGTTCACAAACTGTTATATTGTGAAAAGATGAGGGGAGTCAGACAGTTTAATAGAAAAACATTAGCTCTTCTTAAAATTTATCACTTACAGTATTTAAATGTGGAATGTTGGTAAAACTATTAAAACTTTTATTTCAGGAACATTTCCCTTATATTCTTTTACTGCAATTTTTATCTAAAACAAAGTTAGACTACTTGCCTTCTGTAACTGTTACTGCCAGATATTCTTGCACAGTAATGCCCCATGTAACACATAATACCAGGTTATCCATTATATGCATTGCAGCCATTGCCTTCAGTGTTATCAGTATGTATCAAGCATATCTTAAAAGCCCTATCAAGATGTAATTGAGGAATGAAAATAGCCTCCACAGAGTTAAAGAACAGACAAAAATATATTCTTGTAAACCCAGATTTTGTTTCTTCAGAAGTTCTGCATATTCTGCAACTTTGTCTAGGTTTTTTCTGGCTAGTTTTGTTCTAGATAGGATCAGGTACTAAAGAATTCAACTGCAACAGCTATGAAAGGCATATATAAGGTGCCAGCTGAGCATAGAAAGCCCCAATTATCATGGCTAAATTGCTGTCTGTCCCCAGGCAAGCTAGTTTTAAAAGAGTTGGCATGTTTACACATGGTGCAGTCAAGCCACTAGACTGAAACACAAACACATTAAAGTTGTGCTGTAAGTGAACAGAGAGATCATATAGCCTGAGAATTATGGCCTTACTTTCATGCTTCAAGACATCATCTTAAATACTTATTACCATTAAAACAGTGCCTGCAGTCCAGCCAAGAATCAGACTCCCTTTTGCGTTAAGCACAATGTAACCACAGAATAGGGCTGCATGCTCCTTGAGGCAGGATTTAACAAAATCTCCAAGTTTGCAGGTGATACTAAGCTCATTTTTGTCAGATGGCAGTAACAAGGCATTCCAGAAGGAAATCACAAAAGTGAACAACAAAAGGTAACATCAGATGATCTTCACTGTAGTTGAATATAAAGTAATAATACATCTAGGGAAAAAAAATCTAAACTACACATACACAGTGCTAATCTCAGAAGTAGCAGTTATAATTCAGGAAAGAGATGTTGTGTTCATGAACAGTTCACTGAAATCATCAGTTCTGTATGCAATGGCAGCTAAAAAATTCAACAAGAAATTGGGAAGAATACTGAGAACAAGACAAATGTATCATTTTGGTGTCATATAAAACTGAGAAGTGCCCATATACTGAACAGTGTGTGTTGCTCTAGAGTCTGCATGTCAAGGAGAGCACAGCAATGTTAGCGATCAACTGAGATGTTAAAAGCAATAAAGCAGCTGCCTTACAAGGAGAGACTAAAAAGGCTGGGAGTCTTCAATTTGGAGAGGAGAGGGATAAGAGATATGATCAAGTTTACAAAACTCAAGGTGGCAGTGGCTAAGACAAATACCAAACCAAATTCACTAAATTCCTCAGTACAAGAATAGATGGTGCTTGATAAAAATAGTAGGAGTTCAATTTCAAACAGATAAAAGAATATTTCTTTACAAAGAATGTAAGTCATATTTCTTTAGAGAAGGTAGTAAATTTCTGCTGCCAAAGGAGGTTGTGAAAGCAGACAACATCAGCAGGTTAGGAAAGGGATTAAAAAAATTCAGAGGCAGCAAATCCATAAACAAATGGATTAAAAAAATTCACGGGCAGCAAATCCATTTTTGGTGCCAAAATGCCTACATGGAGAACAGACTACAGAAACTGGTGAGGCTGGTGCTCTTCCTAAATAGCTTGTCTTGTTGCTACTACTTTTTTTCCCCATTTCTGGAAGCACTGCAATCAATACCAGCTAATACACAGAGTATACAGAGCTAGCTTCCAGTCCCAGCCCCAAAAATCTAATATAAAGTTCCCAAACCAAGGACTATCAGGTATTAAACTGGTAATAGCAAATTGAAAACTAGATTGACTGGGTGGTTATTTTTAGTATTCTTAGACAAGGTTGAAGGCACAACTTCGTAATACCTCTTAGCTAAGCCATTTCTTAGTCTCCCAGTCTTCAGTACATACCCTGTTAGAACACAGTTCTATTTTCCATTTCCATTTATATACTTAGGACATCAGTCCCCATGCCTTGAAGCAACAGTGTTTACAGAGGCCTCAGTAGGTTGCACACACATCCTTTTGTCTTTCATCCAATCCGAAGACCAACACTAATCATTTCTTTTTCCTCCAAAAGTTCCCAGTTTTTCCTTTAGAAAGAGTATAGAAACAGCTCCAGGCTTTTCCAGGTGAAATCATCTTATTCCTAATAACTTCCCTGTTTGGCTAATTCAGGATCTCCATCCTGAATGACAATAGTCTCTTCGTTTATGGTTCCATTCTCTTTGGACTATACCCTTATACAGCAGCTATTTTGGGGGGAAGAAATTTAACAGCAGCCAGTGGAGAAGATTAAGCTCTTCATTTCCAAACTTGTCTCAGTTATCTTAATGCGGGTGCTCTGAACAGAATGGTTCAACAAACATCCATATCCCAAACACTACTGGGATCTCAGGGGAAGCTGCAGCTGGACACAAACACAAGGTGATACAGGTATTCTGCTGTGTCTTCTAAGGTGTTGACTCCTACTTCCATAGTTTCCAGCAGATTTGGTGGAGCAGGCTAGCTTGGGATTCATCTTGTACAGAAAAAAAAACCACGTGCAGCTCAACAGAAATTTCCAGCAGAAGTTGGAACTGGCTGATTAAGCAACACCTTGTTTATATGAGAATTAATACATCTTAATTCTTCCTGGCTGGAGACTTTGCAGTAGCATTGTGTAGGGACGTACTGTTCCTGGTTAAAGCAGTGATTTGTAGCTTCTTACCCAGTGGGGTAATAATACTTACCTCAGGCATTGCCTCTCATTAGGCTGTGTTAAAATTATCCTAGTGTACATTGTTAATTGTGGAAATAAGATTTTCATAGGTGTTTGGTTTCAAATTTGCAAGGCTTATACATTTAAATTCTGACTATGCATCTTCAACTTACCACTGGGTTGCAACTTAAGACCTACATGGTTAAAATCTTTGACAAGGTGCAGTTGCAGCTGTATATATAAACTCTCTGACTTTGCTGGGATTTCTCATGTGCTTAAACCCTTTTTTGAAGTGAAGCTTTAGCCTATTAGAAAAGCCAACTGTCTGAAGCTTTGAACTATTGAAAAGAAACTCTGTAATCTCTTTATGTTGTTATACACTTGATCTGATAGAGGGTTTACAAAGTAAAAGTGTGGATCTTACATTGCACTGGAACAAAATCTGTGCTTTTTGCAATCCCCTCCAAAAAGTACACCAAAAAGAGGGATTCTTTACAACATTTTCATGCCCTACCAGGAGAACTATGTGCCAACGTACTAAAATTAGCCTGAATACAGGCAGAAGTTGGATTATGTGGACTCTACTGATATATACATACTTGGCCAACTATTAGAAGTACATTATGTACTGGCACAAAATATTCTTCTTTCTTTTTTTTGCTTTGATACAGACTCGGGCAGTCTACCACTATATTATTTTAAATATATATTCTGAAGGCCATTGTGACCATCTGTTGAAACTAAACTCCAGAAGGAGAGGCATGTATTTAAGTATTCATTAGCTTATTAGTACGTTAGCTTATAGATGTATTATGTTAATAATGTATTTCCTAGGCATATATAAAGAAAGAAACCATGTCTTTGATGGTACATCTTTAGGACAAAGATAACAGGCTCCTCATCAGTCAGTATTCTTAGCATCCAGGAAAGCAAGACGTGCTGAAAGAATGATCTCTTCATTGCACTAATTTTAGCCGGCATCTTGCACAGGCTAAAATATAGACATACTCTTTCCTTCAAGGAAGCTAGTACTCTATACTCCTTTCAAATTCTGCATTTTGGGCAAACAAGTAAAGAGTCTTTGAAGACTCTTTGTACATTTAAGTAGTACACATTCATGCTTCAAAGTGGCGTGAAGCATGATTGTTGCTTTTATTTCTCTCTTCTGGGCAGTGTGCTTCATTCCTGAGTACAGGTGAGCACAGAGGAATGCTGCAGAGTGCAGGGAAGCCAAACTTTCACTGCCACTGGATTTCTTCATGTGCTCTTCAACCATTCTTCAATTGCCTTAAAAAAGCAGAGGAAACCATTTTCTCTTATACAGAGGCTTTTTACTTTCTCTTGGCCTTCCTATAAACAATTTCATAACAACTCCTTGTTTTCTCTTTGCAAGTTTACCAGTGCCAATATCCTTGCTACCACTGCTGTAGCAATGCCAGTACTAGAGCATTCCAAGAAAGCAGAATTTTTTATTATTTACTATATTCAAGGGATTTTTTTCTCTAAGTCTGTGTGTTTTATTACAGTTTCTGAGTCTTTAGACTATACTTGGATAACATTTCTAAGCAGTCCTGTGTACCCACTGGAATGGGAATTCCCTGTATATTAGAAAGTTACAGAAACAATGTTGAACACGAGTATCACTGGATCTTCTCAATTTCTTTTAGCAGAAAAGCAGAAAAAGCCATGTTCCTTAAAGAGTATACTTTATAGTAAAGGTGTGTATATTCCTAATTTTGTTCCATTTCCTAGGATCCTTCACTGTCCTAACTTCCTTTCTGAGATGAAGAAAGTAGTACCCACCATAGATGATATAGGTAGCTTACGTGAAGACTAGTTTCCTTTTCACTGTCAGTATTATTACAATAGTCACTTGAAGACCTTACTGTGCTTTGTCATATATAAGTATGTTAATTCTTAAGCCAAAGCATTTACAAATTCAATAAACAAAAAAGAGTTAAAAGATGGGAAAAGAGAATATTATGTTGAAGATGAGAAGATGGGACACAGGTTAATTACCAGCAAGCCAGACTTTCACTAAGACTGAAGGAGTTCATGAGAAATACCAGTCTCCTCCATTCCATTGTAGCATGCCTGAACCAGAAAGCCATCTTGAATCTTAATTTGCAGATGAAATGGAAAGACTCCACCTAATATATTATTTCTGTATACACCAATTTCCCTTATAATTGTTCCAATTCATTGTCGTGGTTTAACCTCGCAGGCAGC